>NW_027204874.1:0-19624 GCF_024711535.1 Dipodomys merriami
AGACAATGTACTGGCATGTTTGATAATTCTGCAGTAAAAACTGGGAGAGAGGGAGGAGGCGGGGGAGGGAGAGCGCCCATCCCTTGTCTGCGGTTTAACAAGTTGTTCTTAGCATTTTCTGCTCTTTTAAGGTTTGCAATCAACTCTGGGACTTAGCAATGCAAAAAAAAAAAAAAAAAAAAAAAAAAAAACCCTCCTTTGAACCCATATATGTGTCCACGGGCTTAAGTGGGGGTAATTAAAAAGGCAGAATTCCTCAAAGAATGCATCTTTTGAGCTGGATGGCAGCATGAAGTGAAACAGACCCGGCTGAGGAATGCCGAGACATCACAAGCCCCAGGGAGAGGAGACAGCGCTCTCTGTGATGCGATCTGCTAGGGAGCTCTGCTGTCTGTCTGCAAACAGCAAGGAGGGGAATCCAGTAGCTTGAGGAGACTGACTGCAAAGCACAGGGTCCGTGTTTCAGAGCTGGCTTGCAGCACCAAAGGAAGGTGCTAGATCTCTCCTCTATTTTCATCTTTACAATGCTCCAGGAAGAGGAGCCCCACCATGTACTCCAGAGCCCCAGACAAGTGGGGGGGGGGCAAGTGCAGGGCAGCCCTAGCAACTTGCTGACTGTCTTCTGGGATTGGCCGGATCCTGGAGCCAGATCCTGGAGCCTGTCTGAGGCTGAGGCTCCACCAGGCTCAGGTTGACAGGAACAAGCTGCCCGAGCTGGTTGCGTCCATGGAAACAAGGTCAGACGGGCAACAACAAACTCTGGCTTTAAAAGAGCCACCTGCCTCCAGGAGCTGGCACTGCCCTTTCCCTTCTGATTCCTCGGGTAATGAAAACAAGGTATTCAGAGCCCCCAGCCACAGGGGCAAGTCAGGCCCTTCCCATGGGTCCCAGCTCACAACCGGGACTGCTTTGTGGCTCCAAGCAAATTGCTGTCCCTCTCTGGGCCCAAGCTGTCTTGTGAGGAATGGACAGGAAGGACAGTCAGCTGGGACGCACAGGAGAGAGCCTCGCACAAAGCTGGAGGGGCAGAGGAATGAAGCAGCCCTGCAGGGTCATGTGGGGGCACAGGGAGGAAGGAACCAGTGGAGCTGCTCCTCGGTTGCGCACACCCCCACACTCCCACTCACCTGCAGGCACCATGGTTCACCGGCCCTAGAGGTATGGGGTCCCGTTCTCAGCCGTGAGGCACATGATGGGCTCCATGGGAACGGGAAGTGAGGAGCCCAGAGCCCCACTAGCAAGGTTAGGGTGAGCTTATGCATGGCTTTCCTGGTCCCAGGGCCTGGAAGGTGAAATTCTGAAAAATTTTAAAGCCTCACATCTCTTTAAAATCTTTTCCTGCCAGTCACTGGTGGGCTCACACCTGTAATCCCAGCTGACAGCTGAGGATCGTGGTTCAAAGCCAGCCTGGGTAGAAAAGTTCGTGAGACTCTTAGCTCCAATAAACTACTCAGAAAAACAGGAAGTGGAGCTATGGCTCAAGTGGTAGAGTGCTAGCCTTGGGCACAAAGAGGCTCAGAGACAGCGCCCGCCCTGAGTTCAAGCCCCAAGACCAGCAAAAAAAATAAAATTAAATTAATTAAAAAAAAATCTTTTCCCACACCAGGCATGGTGGCTCACACTTGCAATCCCAGCTATGTGAAACAGTAGGTTGAGAAGAATCTTTTTGCAAAGCCAGCTGGGGGGAAAAGTTAGCAAAACCCCATCTCAATGAGGCAGGTGTGAGGGCATACCAATGCTAGCCCAGCTACATGGAACCATGAGCTGAAGCCAGCCCAGGCAAAAACACAAGACCCCATCTTTCAAAAAAGAAAGCAAAAAGGGCATAAGGGGGTGGCTCACGCGGTAGAGCACCTGCCCAGCAATCGTGAGGCCCTGAGTTCAAACCCCAGTAGTACAGAAAAAAAAACTCTCTCCCCGTCCCTCCCACTGCAGAACACAGCAGGCACGGCTGCATGGATGGCTGGTGGAGGGGCACAGGCAACATGGCAGACTCTCAGGAGTGGAGTGGGAACTCGCCTTTGTTTGTGCCTGGAGGGTGCAGAGGGTCTGTGATAGGTACAACCCTGTGGCAAGCATGCCCGCTGGTGCCCATCAGCATCCAGCATTGACTCAGGTATGCACGTTGTCTTTAGACAAATGCCACACACACAGAGACGAGGTGTAGAGCAGGCACACTGTCACTGAAACAAATAGCCTTATTCAATACTCACTCTTCTTCAGTACTTGTTGCACTGTTATGGAAGAGGGCGCCTGCAGAGTGCCTGCATGGTGCTCACACCGTAGGGACCCCCGGTATGTGTCCAGGCACATGCACTGCCCATAGTGACCATTCAGGGGATGAGGGGCTCTAGGAGCCCCAGTCCACACCAGATCCAGAAAAGGAGTCATGCAACCAGGCAACGGAGCAAGCGTCCCTGAAGGAGCCAGGCGGGACATGGCAGATGCGGCCAGCAGGGACCAGCCAACACCATCTATTCCAGGCCATCTGTTACCCATGAGGACCTTCAGTGCCCACCATCCCCAAACTGCTAAGAAGAGCAGGGAACTCTGGTGTGACATGAGCAGCAAGGTTCTCATGCACTATGGAGCCAAAGCCCAGGAGATGGGCTTGGTTTGGGCCTCAGGGTGCCACACGTCCCCACAGTGGGGCCCGGCAGGGGCCTGACTCTGGCTTGCTCAGCAGGGGACCCCCAGCAAGTCAACCCTCACTTCCTACACGATGGGGACAAGGAGAGCCCCAGGGGACTGTGGACACATGGTGAGGCCCTGTGCAGTGTGGTGTCACACAAGGAATATACAGGCGCACGCCTCACCCCACAGCCCTGCACATGCACCCCTCTCCTTCATTCCTTTCCCCACACTTAAAGCCAGCTCACCCCGTGGGCCCTCTGGAAACAGGGGGCCAGGCACCTCCAGGGCCCCTCACAGTCTCCCCCAGGGGCTCTGCACAGTGCTGGCTTAGGGCAAAGCTTGGGTCATCTTGGCCCAAAAATCATCTGCCACACGCAACCCTGGCTGCTCTGACTACCAATGGCTGGAGGCCACTGACACCAAGTCTCTGGTGCCTCTTGGCACAGGCTTGGACATCTGACTTGGTGGTAGTCTGGGCACAGAAGTACAAACTCTCAGGCCCAGAGGAGGCTCGCTGTGGGTCAGTACCGGGGAGAAAAGCACCAATCTGGTCAGCCCCGAGGGAGAGGGAGGTGGAGTGGGTCTGGACAGGAGGCCACGGAGGGACCCGCAGGAGCCTTGGTGCCCAAGCTGGCTGTAAGAATTCAAGACACTGGCTCTAAACGCAGGGTTTGGGGGCCCTTCTGGGTATGAAGGTGAGCATGAAGGATAGTCTTCTCCAGGCAAACCCAGGCCACACCTAGGAGCTGCTACATCCTGTGCTCACCAGCCGGGGAGCAGTCCCCACTTCCCGAACCTCTGGAACGACGCCTCTCTTTGGGTTTGGCCTTGTCCCATTTAGAAACAAGGTAAGGGCTCCCCAACCACCACCAACCCCACTGGACACAGGGCTAGGAAAATCAACTTTTACACTGGCACCTCCATCTCCCACCCACTCCACACCCCCACAACCCTGCGTCTCCTGAGCCACCTCTTTCCACCCTTCTGACTTCTCACAGCCTGTGTACTGGAGGGGGAGGGGATTAAGCACCCCAGGAGCGGGGCTCTGCAGTCTGCTGGCTGTGAGCTTCAGGGGATCACGCATCCTGTGTGTGAGCGGGGACACAGGATCCCCAGCTGGCATGGGGCCTGTGGCCCCTGATAAGTCCTCAGGGTGAAGCCCTGTTCCTCAGTCTTACTCTGCAGCAAGGGCCTGAACCTCACAGTCACTCCCCCACCGCCTGGGTCCAAGCTCTATACATCCCACATGGCACTTCCTCTCTCATTACCTCTGATTTCATCACGTATCGCTCATTACTGAACAAATGGCTCACCAGGCCCATGTGGACTGGGTGGCCCCAGGCCCCATCCATCCCTACAGCTGCTGCTCAGGTGTCCTCACCCCCACCCCCACCCATTTCTCCTCCTCCTCTGGGCCTAAGTGATCAGCCTGAGCCTCTCCTCAAAACCACGGCAAACCCACTGTATTCCGGCCAGAAGTGATCGGCCTGAGCCTCTCCTCAAGAACACGGCAAACCCCACTGTATTCCGGCCAGAAGTGACTTGAGGCAAACCCACCAGTTTGCTTTGGAAAGGTTTTAGTAAGGAAAGCTGGACGGCATTCTCAGGACGATAAACACCTCCCTTTCCCCTTCTCCAGCCCCTGGCTCAGCACCTTCCCGCTGGAACCGCGAGGGAGCAAGGCCCAGGACGAGCGCACAAAGAGCCATAAAACACACTTCTCACCACCGGAGGCGCCCTGGGTGGCTGGGGCACAGCCCGGCTTGTAAAGCAGGCAGACGCTGGGAGCCAGCACCTTGCCAGAGAATAAATATCCTCCACTAAAAAAAAAACCTAGACGCAAATATAGAAAGAGAAGAGGCACACTCTGAAACCAAACAAAACGATTCTGAAAGGGTAGAGGCTTTTCCAAGCCATGCCGCCAGAGCAAGCAGCCCTGTTAATGACATGGAGGGGGAATGAGGCCTTTAACATAACATTCCCAGGTGCACGGCCCTGGGTTCGATCCCCAGCTCCACACCACATACACTAGACAGTCAAGAAAGCGAGCTCTAAAATACATAGAAATGAAAGAAAACTTCTAATCTCTAACTTAAGAGTCAGAGAGCATTTCCCACGTGACTGGTGGACCACAGGAATGTGTCTCTAACTGTGTCTGACCCAGGCCCAACCCAAAGCCACCATGACAACCCTCCTTCCAGGACCCTCGGCGCACATGCCTGGCTCTCCCCAGGGATAGGGGTGGCTGATACGTAGGCATCGCATCATCACATCGGGATTCGGCTGAGGAGGGCGGATGAGGAGGGTGCAGACCAGCCAAATAAAGCAAACTTCCTCAGCCAACTGTAAATGGCCCTTTTGGCTTTTAACAACCCCAGAGTCACTTTTTAAAACTTTTACAACAGAAAACAGAAGTGACTTTGAAAGAAAAACTATTGCAAAGCAACAAAGCTCTGAAAGTTCTAACTCTAGGCTAGAACACACAGTAGTTATTTTCAAATTATTTTCAAATGCTTGGCTCAAAATCAGAATGTCTCAAATCCAGACCCAGAGAGCAGAGTCATTGAAATTTTATATCACAAGTAAAATGCACAGCCAGGTACTGTGGCTTACACCTGTCATCCCAGCTACTCAGGAGGTAGAGATCTAGAAAACTGTAGTTCAGAGCTTACTTGGGCAGAAAAATCTGTGAGAGTCCATCTCCAAAATAACCAGGAAAAAGTTGGACTGGAGGTGTGGCTCAAGTGGCAGAGCAACAGCCTTGAGCAAGAAAGCCTGAGGCCTTGCATTCAAATCCTGGGACTGGCAAGAGAGAAAAGCAAAACGCAGTTAAGAAAGGTTAAGTTACCGGAAGTGGCGCTGTAGCTCAAGTGGTAGAGTGCTCGCCTTGAGCTGAAGAGCTGAGGGACAGCGCCCAGGCCCAGAGTTCAAGCCTCACGACCGACCAAAAATAAAAAAAAAAGAAAGGTTAAGTTAGCTGGGCACCAGTAGCTCACACCTGCAATCCTAGTTACTCGGGAGGCTGAGATCTGAGGATCACAGTTTGAATACAGTCGGGCAGGAAAGTCCGTAAGACTATTATCTCGAATTAAGCATCAAAAAGACCAGAAGTGAAGCTGTGGCTCAAATGGTACAGCGCCAGCCTTAAGGGGAAAAAAAGCTCAGGGATAGCACCCAGGCCCTGAGGTCAAGCCCCAGGACTGGCACAAAAACAAAAACAAAAACAAAAACAAAAAGTTATGTGGCTAAAACATAAGCTGTTATTTTCCTGTGCAAAGTGAAGCCCAAGGAAATTTACACTGCCATCAGTATGATCTTAATAACAAAATCATTTGCTTCTACCAGTTTTAATTTTTAAAAAAGAGAGAAAAAATCCATAAAACCTATTAGGAAATATGCAACAACTGATAATGTGAGAATCTGGACTTATAATGTTTGCCCAAGGAAAGGTAAATAGCTAGCTCTAAATTCTTTCATAAAAATCCAGCTCATAAAAAAAAAAAAAAATCCAGTTCATTATTTAAAAAAAAAAAAGTTAAACTAAAATGGCCACTTAAGTATAAATACTAACAAAGGCTGGGGTTTTTTTTTTTGTTTTTTTTTAAAGCTACTCAGAATCCTGGAATAATGCCTGCCAACCAAAACACCTACCACGAATTTAGTAATGGGTTACACAAACATAAATTACAAGGCCAGACATTTTAAAAGGAAAAAAAGGTGATTTATGGACGTGCTGGAGACTCAGAGGATAGAAGCACTATTTCAATTTTCCATCTATCCCCCACCACTGCAGATGTGTTAATGCGAAAAGAATTCTAGAGTAAAAATTGCCTTCAGCTCTTTGGGGTCTGCCCTATCAGCCCTCTCACTTACAAAGGAACATCGGAGAATTCATTTCCCACATTTACAATCAGGGAACATTAAAACATGGTCAAATGTGTTTTGTTGTTGTTGTTGTTGTTTTTAATTGGGTCTCAAGTGTGAGCAGATTGGCTCACACAAAGGTATGCTTAAAATCTTATTTCAGTAAGTAGAAAAACATAAATGCCAGTGTTCCTCATCTTCCCATAGCAAAGTTCATGCTACGTGTTCTGTTCCCACTGACAACCAGCCTGCCTGCACCTGATCTCTCATTCCTTTATCCCTAGTGTATGGGTTCAATGATCACTTTTCTCCCACCTCATCTCACTATTGGAACCAATGTTTAACCCTGACTGTGGCCAGGCAGCGATTTCAATAATATGCAAGGCACTGGGCCTGAGTTCTATGTACAGAAACAAAATTACTACAAATGTACTTGTTCTACTTTCAGTGCTGGAAGGCCAAGAGCTGTCCCTTCTCTGAGCAGGTCACAGGACTTCATGGCACAATGGCAGTCCCCAAACACATGGCCTGACAGAGAAGATCTTCAATTCTTCTTTGCTTTGCCTGGGGTTAACAAGTTCATTAATGTCTTCACGGGCCCAGGCAATTGCTGAGAGGGTCTCTCTCCCTGTGCATGAAAACATCCTATGATAAAAGCACGCACGTTTTCACATGCAAACATGCCAATGCACACATCTGTGCTCCTGCACAGTGGAGGCTAATCTAAGCATGTGTGCACGCACACACACGCACACACACACGCACACACACACACACACACACACACACACACACACACACACACACACACACACACACACACACACACACACACACACACACACACACACACACACACACACACACACACACCATTTCCTGGCAGTTCTGATTGTGTGAACGCACCTGACCTCAGGGAAACAGGCTGCGGCCAGCCCCATATTTCAGACAAACCAAACATCCAGTGGACAGTAATGGCCCTCCACTACTGATGGCTGGGGCCAGCGATGGAGCGGCACTTCATCTTCGGAGGCGGCTGTCAGTTGAGGAGGCCCGGAGCCGACCTTCCGCCCTGGCTTAATCACAGCCACCTATGATAACAGACTCGGGTTTATTTTTATGCCCGGCTCCAGACTAAAATGATCAATCCTTCAGTTCTGGCTGTGCTGTGTCCTCATGGTGAAACACAACAAGGGAAATCCGTGTATGTTTCCAAGGATCCCCCAAGCCAGGCATGGAACAAGATTCACCCCAAGAATAAGACTGAACATATTCCATTGAAATGCAGGTCCCCCAAAATTGTAATAAAGATTCATTCCCAAATACTATGTAAGAAATAAGTATGTCAGGGTTGGGGCCGAGTGCAGTGTGCGGGCCCTGGACTCGACCCTCAACACCAAAGTAGGGGGAAATCCAGGGATTCGTGGTTCTGTGGGAGAACCAAGTGCCCATTGGTGGGGTGACACTGATGGGCAAGGAGGAGAGGATCTCTCCCTCACACCCCAGGGCCAGTCAGTGACAGATGGGAAAACAGCAGAGAACCAGTGACAGAGCGGGGCTACAGCACAGAGCGGGGCTACAGCACAGAGCGGGGCTACAGCACAGAGCGTGGTTCCAGAGAGCTAGGAGGTAGAGAGCAGCCTGCTGGGAAAAGGGGGCTGGACACTCACAGGTCCTGGGGGGGAAGGGGGTGATCACCACTCATGTGGGGTCACACACAGAGCTCAGAAGTGACATCAGGACTGGACGACGTAAGACCCCAAACCTGCAGGGTGAACCTGCAGACCACAGCATCTTCCAACCAGAGTGCAGGCCTCGAAGGAAATTATCACACAGCGAAACTGCCTGAGCTGCCCCCTTGTCAACTTAACTCGCATTAGCAAGTGAAGATTAAGAGCCAGCACGGGTGGATAACCAATGCCCCATCTGGCCCTGGGCCCAGCCCCTGTGCCCACAAAAAGAAAACCCAAGACAGCCTAACTCACTAGAACTCGTCTTAACTGAGCTGATCTTCAAGTGGAAGGTGAAATCAAAGTCCTGGACTTCGATCTGAAACAAATCCTCTAGGTTAAATAAGGGCTCTCAGGCTATGCTATGTCAGCCAATGCTAGGTACCGCAAAAGATGTACCCCTCTTTCTGGTCCCATGCTGGAGCTTGAACTCAGAGCCTGGGCTTTTTTGCTCAAGGCACTCTACCACTTGAGCCATAGCTCTACTTCCAGCTCTTGCTGGGTAATTGGATGAGTCTTACTTACAGACTTCTTTGCTCAGGCTTTGAACTTCTATTCTCAGATCTCCGCCTCCTCAGTAGCTAGGATTACAGGCCTGAGCCACTTACACCTCGCTATAAAGCCCTTTACACGATGGTGCAGCTTCAAAGCAGCATGCAAAAGGGCACTTCTTAAAACCAAGAGGAGAGGCAGCATTTACAGTTCAGTGGGTGAGACTTGACTTCAGTCTCCAGAGCTGGCCACTGGGGAAATCGTGACCAGCAAGTGGCCAGGGCCCAATCAACATGACCAGCCATTCCTGCAGTGACCTAGAGAACAGGGAACGAGTTCCTGCAGTTAGCATGGTATTCGCCTGTAATAAACATCCACAAGCAATGGTTCACCACCACACTGGCCACGCCTGTGGCATTCCACTGAGCAGTCAGACCTTCCACAACAGCCCCATGATGGTGGCTCCTGACAAGTGGGCTGGCTGATCCCTCCCACGCCCAGTCAGCCCTAGCGTGCCACACTGCACCATGGGGACAAGCGGCAGCTCTGGGGGACAAGTGGGCCCACACGGTAAGCAGCTCCTGGGATGCGGAAGAAGGATGAGGAAGATTTTTCTCTCCCCGAATCTATTTCGGGCTGCAGCAGAAACCAGGGTCTAGTCTATACTTTGAGGTTCACCCCTTAATTTCAGAGTGCATATTCAGCTTTGAAATCTGCTCACACTTCTTTCACAGCAGGCGACTCCAGTGATGCACACACTGTGCGCCATTCATTGATGGGGGCTCCCACAACTTTCCAGATCATTCTGGAAATTCCACAGCATTCCTCTGCCACATCCGGACCCCAGCCCTGCTCCCACTGCTTGGATGGGAACACAAGAGGCTCAGCCAGGTCCCCACCAAACCCATGGCTCCAGGGCCCTAACAACAGCCCCTTCCCCTGACAGCCACAGGGCCCAGGGCAGCTCTGATACCTAAAATAGCCCAGAGGAAGTAGTGCCGGCACAGGAAGGGAAGGAGGGAGGGAGGGAGGGAAAGGAGGGAAGGAAGGAAGGAAGGAAGGAAGGAAGGAAGGAAGGAAGGAAGGAAGGAAGGAAGGAAGGAAGGGAGGGAGGAAGGAAGGGAGGAAGGGAGAGAGGAAGGGAGGGAGGAAGGGAGGGAGGGAGGGAGGGAGGGAGGGAGAGCAGCATACGCTTCCCAGCTTTTGGCTGGGGAAGAGTGGGACCCTCAGCATTGTGGGGGCCACTCCCAGGGATGAAGCCTCAGGCAGCTCTGACATAGGACAGGCACCCACAGGAAGATAAACTCCCCCTCCATTCCTATGAACTCTCCTGGAGCAGAGCACTCACAAGTGGGAGAGGCTTCCAGACCCCAGGGTCACAGCAAGGAGAGCCAGGGTCTGACATCCACAGGCAGCACACCATGTGCTGGGAGCCAAGATCCAGAAACCTGGAGGGTGGGCACCAAGTAACCCACCCAAACTCATCCACAGCCGCCTCAAAGTTCCCACTGAGGAGTACACACCAGTACAGGGACTTGAACTCTCCCTTAGCCTTTTTGCTCAAGGCTGGTGCTCTACCTCTTGAGCCACTGCTCCACTTCTGGCTTTTTTTTTTTTTTTTTGGTGGTTTATTGGAGATAAGAATCTCATGGACTTTCCTGCCCAGACTGGCTCAGAACACAATCCTCAGATCAGACTCCTGAGTAGCTAGGATTACAGGTGTGACCACTGGTCCCTAGCTAAATACCTGTTTTTCATTCTTAGATTCAAAGCCTGATTCAGACTCTCACCTTGGAAAGCCCTTGCACTACTAAAAGGAGAGAGGGAAGGAGCGAGGGAGCAAGCACCTATTGTACAGGTACATTCTTCCAGCCTGTACTACCAAGACATGGGTCAGAAGCTGAGAATCCCCAACCCAAGCTGCTCCACTCTGGAATGATCTGCGCACAGCAAGATGCTGAACAAGTTCTAGATTTTGGAGCATTTGGGATTTAGGATTTGAGATGCTCCACTGACAAAAGCCTACTCCCAATCCAGCTTGACAGGGTGGTACACACCTATAATCCCAGATAGTCAAGAGGTGGAGACGGCAGAACCCAGAACCACAAGTTCAAGGCCACTCTGGCAAGATCCTAACCACAAAACAAAATAAAGACAAAAGAGCTGGGTGTGACTCAAACAGCAGAAATCTTCAGGGTGTGAGACCCTGGACTCAATCCCCATGCACCAACTAGCTAACCCAGAGATGGCTGGGACAGCAAGCTGAGGGTCTTGGTCTGCCCCCAACTTAAGAGTTCCAGCTGGGGGGCTGGGAAGGTGGCTCAGTGGTAGAGCGCTTGCCTTGCATGCCTGAGGCCCTGGGTTCGATTCCTCAGCACCACATAAGCAAAATGAAAAAAGCCAGAAGTGGCGCTGTGGCTCAAGTGGTAGAGCGCTAGCCTTGAGCTGAAGAGCTGAGGGACAGCACACAGGCCCAGAGTTCAGGCCCCACGACCGGACCCAAAAAAAAAAGAAAAGAAAAA
This sequence comes from Dipodomys merriami, assembly GCF_024711535.1. NCBI lineage: Eukaryota > Metazoa > Chordata > Mammalia > Rodentia > Heteromyidae > Dipodomys > Dipodomys merriami. Next base: position 11,243 of record NW_027204874.1, read on the forward strand.
AGAGTTCCAGCTGGGCTAGGAAGGTAGCTCAGTGGTAGAGCACTTGCCTTGCACGCATGAGGCCCTGGGTTCGATTCCTCAGCACCACATAAGCAGAAAAAAAGCCAGAAGTCGTACTGTGGCTCAAGTGGTAGAACGCTAGCCTTGAGCTGAAGAGCTAAGGGACAGCGCCCAGGCCCAGAGTTCAGGCCCATGACCCGACCCAAAAAAAAAAAAAAAAAGAAAGAAAGAAAAGAAAGAAAGAGTTCCAGCTATTCACGATAAATATAAGTGTGAGAACCTGCGGTTACAACTGGCCTCCCTTTCTTATTAGCAGGGTGTGATAGCCCATGCCTGTAATCACAGCTACTTGACAGCTGGAGATAAGAGGATGAAGGTCAACAGGGGAACAGGTTGGTGAGGCCCTGTCTCAGGAACAAATGTGCAGAAAACATGAGGCCCTGGGTTCAGTCCTCAGTACTGCCAAAAGAAATACTTCATTCCAAGCCTGTGGGGCAAGGAATACTCATTCTGAGCAAGTCTCTTATTTATAAGGTGAGAGATCACAGCCTCAGAAAAGCTAGAGCCTTGTTCGGGGCCCCTTAGCCTCTCCTGGCCACCAGCCCAGGCTGGGACATTCACTCCCAGGCCCTTCCAAGGAGGCGGCCATTCGCCAGGGGAAGGCTGAGCCTGAGGGTCCAGAGGCCAAGGGGATGCTGAGCGGTGTGGCCAGGACCTGGCTGACACCTGCCAGGGTGGCACGATCCACTGCCAGCCGGGCCGCCGCAGAGCCCGCCCTGGCCTGCTGCAGGGTCTTTCTGGAATGTGGGGGCACCACGCTGCTGAGGCCGGCTGAGCTGGGTTCCTAGGACACTCACTCACCACAGGGCCACCATGGGCCAAGAGGGCAAGGAAAAGAACTTCCTAGCTTGACAGCCAGGCTTCCCACGTTTAATTGGTAACAGTCACAAGTTGACTGTTAATTTTTAAACTTGCTCTAGTTAAAGTCTTATTGTATTATAACCAGCAGTGTGTGGCTCTGAGAGAATTAAATACCAAGTTGGTATCTGAGCTTTCTATTTTTGTGGAACATCTACTGCCTTTCTATCCATGAAGCTGCCACTTGAAAAGCAACACAAGGAGGGGCATTTGGGGGAGAAGGAGAGAAAATAACAGAACCTAAGAAGCTGTTTAGGGGTCCCCAGTGGCCCCAGCCAGAGGGATTTACAAGAAAATAAGTAGGAACAGCCTTGTTGACATGTGACTTCAAATGCCGCGAAACCTGCTCAGCTCTGTGGTGTTGAGCACGTACCAAAACTCACACCGCAATCGCCACCACCTCTGTCTAGAACATTCTTATCACTTGTTATGGGTTGAATATGTGACCATCCCAACAGACCATGTGCTAAACACTGCTGATCCTCACTGGCGCTGGTGATACAGTACTGGGGGCCCCAGGCGCTTGGGATGGGGGGGGGGGAGCTCCTGGTCCCTAGCTGTTCCTGGGCCCGCTTCTGGTCTGCCCTGAGGTGAGCTGCTCCCCATAGGATGCTCTGTCTGAGCCTACCGAGCCAAGGCTCCTTGTGAAACCTGAAAAGTGAATCCTCCCTCCCTAGGACAATGAAAGTGACAAGGGAAAAAATGTCCAGGTAAGAGCCTGATGTGAATCCTCAGCCCCCCTCCCAACCCCACCCCATCTATCTACTTTCTGTTAACAAATTTGCCTCTTTTTTTTGGGGGGGGGGTCAGTTGTGGGGCTTGAACTCAGTGTCTGGGCACTGTCCCTAAGCTTTTCTGCTCAAGGCTAGTACGCTACTACTTTGAGCCACAGCCCCACTTCTGGTTTTCTGGTGGTTCATTGGAGGTTAGAGGTCACGGACATTCCTGCGCAGGCTGGCTTCAAACCACAATCCTCAGATCTCAGCCTCCTGAGTAGCTAGAATTACAGGCATGAGACACTGGTGTCTATCTTGAAATGGAATCATGTGAAACAGAACGGGTTCCACAGATAAGGAATCATTTATTCTGGTCCCTCTCACTTCACATAAAGTTTGTACATGTCAACCATGTTCACATGTCATGCTGTGAATCAAATACTTCCTTCCCTTTTACGGCCACCTCATCGCTTGCTTATGAATTCACCTATGGGAGGATTTGTGAACTGCCTCCACTCCTGGCTGTTGTGGACCAGGCTGTGACCATTGGTGCACATGTTTCTGTGACGTGTTCTCAGTTTTCTGGAAATACACTGAGGAGCACAATTTGCAGGGCCACCGGCTGCCTCCACATTTAACTTTCTGAGCAACTGCCAACAAGAGGCAATTCTCTCATTCTTTTACTTAAAAAAAAAAAAAAAACAGCAGCCACTCTGTATGAAGAAATTAAATAAAAATGGAGCAACAAATACAATTTAATGCCAGGCACCAGTGCTCACACCTGTAAGCCTAACTACTCAGGAGGCTGAGATCTGAGGACTGAGGTTAAAAGGCAGGAAAGAAAGTCTATGAGACTCTCATCTCCAATTAAGCCCCAAAAAGAAAAAGGTGAAAAGGCTCAGGGACAGTGCCCAGGCCCTGAGTTTCAGCACCCCAGTGATCTGCACGCGCGCGCGCACACACACACACACACACACACAATGCCTATTTGAGAAATGAATCTGGTACAATTACCATTTTAAAACTTGTGCTTCAGGAAGCACAGATTCCTACAGGAATGCTCCTTTCATGACAAGGTGTTTGGGCTTGGTCCCAGGAGCACACAGTGCAGAGGGTGTTGGGCCCCCACCCCCTGCATGGCCCTGCTAGGAGCGGGCTGGGCACAGGTCTCCCCTGCCTTCCATCCACTCACAGAGGCACTGCCTCCGAGAACCTCGGAGTGGCTGAGAACCAAATGAAAGCGAAACCGGGGCAACCCGGGTCACATGGGCTGCAGGGACTCGGGCAGCGGGCCCATGTGCAGACGCATGCATGCGCATGCATGCATGCACGCACGCACGCACGCACGCACGCACACACACACACACACACACACACACATACCAGATAGAAATACATACACAGACACACACTCTCACACACTGATGTCTGCACACTGAGTGCTTACAAGGCATTGGGGCCAGGCAGTCTGGCAGAGGCCCCAGGCCACACCACGGTGGCCATCACACCACCCTGGCTGAGTGCCTGCCCCGCTCCTCAGGCCTTGGCCAGCTGGGCAGCGACGTGCCACACTGGAGTGGCCGCTGTGCGTCAGTGACTCCCTTTTTCCAGGCTGACTCACTTCTGCAGTGGCTATAAAAGGTTGCGGAGGAGGGGCAGCGGAGGAGGGGCCACGGCTGGGTATTCAGCCCCCCCTCCCCCAGTCCCTCTCCTGACTCGGAGACAGCCCACCCCCAACTCCCTGCTGCTTCCGGTTCTCCCCACCCCCTGCAAATGAGGCCACAAGGGCTGGCACTGCCATCTGACCTCAGAATACTCCATTCCGCTGCACCAAGAGCCCGGGGCCCTCCTGCACCCATCCAGGGGAGCCAAGAAGATATCAGTGTAGCACTGCACTCCAAGGCAATGCAACCCCCATCCCCAACTCCACACACCCCAGGCCCCACCTGCACCCGTGCTGCCCAAAAAGCCAACAGGCTGAGAGAGGATGCCAGTGTTCACACCTGTAATCCTAGCTACTTAGGAGGTTGAGATGTGAGGGTCACAATTCAAAGCCAGCTCGGGAAGGAAAGTCTGTGAGACTCTTATCTCCAATTGACTATCAAAAAAGCCCGAAGTGGAGCTATGGCTCAAATGGTGGAATGCCAGCCTTGAGCGAAAGAGTTAAGAGACAGCGCCTAGGCTTTGAACTCAAGCTCCAGAACTGGTACAAAAGGGAAGGGGAAGACAAGGAAGAGAAGGGGAGGGGAATCTAACAGGCCCAAAGTGAAAGGGGCAGGTGTGACCCAGGCATTTGGGAAACAGGCCAGATGGAATGGCTCATGCCTGTAATCCTAGCTACATGGCAGTTGGAACAGAGAAGACTGTGGTTCCAAGACCAGATCTGAAAAATAACCAAAGCTGAAAGGCCTGTTCAGGTGGTAGGAGAGGCTACCTGGCAGTGCCAAGGCCAAGCTCAAGGCCTGTACAACCAACAAAACACAACAAAGTTGTAATGTAATAATCATCGCTATATTATGGGAATGAAGTGCTTCCTGTCACAAAGCGGGCATACCCAACCCGGCGCCAGGGCCATGGGGGCTGCAGCCCACTGCCCGGGGCAAGCCAGGCAGGAAGGGGGCAGGCCCAGGCCTAGCCACCAGGGAGCTGGCCGTAGGGGATCCAGGAAGGTGATAAGGGTCACAAGCTGGGCAGAGCAAGTGCAGAACACAGACAGTGGTGCCAGCAGCAGGCGAGGTGCCATTGGGACCTGGGCTCCGGTGAGCAGCAACTGTGACGGCGAAACCCAGCAGGGAAGATGGTCCAGCAGGCCAGCTGTGTCCTGGAGGAAGCCATGTGCTCCCGGGCAGGGGAAACGGAAGCCAGGCTGAGGAGGCCTTCCAGACAGACAGACAGACAGAACAATCTGGGTCACAACTGGACACGCTCGTGTGGCTGGGCGTGCCCGGAGACAGCAGTTCCCTGTTCTTCCTCCGTGGAGGACGTGCCCTCACCCGGCAGGGCAGAACACAAGGGAATGCAGGCCCAGGCTCCTCCTAGAAGCCACTCTGTGGCTGGTGCGCAGGACACACACAGCACAGCCCTGAAACAAGGCCCCTGGGTGGGCAGCCACCACGAGGCGATGCATCCCAGCCTGACCCGCCACAGCCTCGAGCTGCCTGCAAGGGCAACAGTGTACCCCCAAAGCCCCCGGGGTGGCCACCCCACATGTGCTGACGGCTGTCTCGGGGTGGGAGCTGAGGGCAGGGGCTCAGCATCCACACACCTGCAGCCCAGGCAGCAGGGGACGGGAAGGGACACTGGAATCACACTCCAGGGAATCAAGAGCCAAGGGGGCGGGGGAGAAGCAAAGGGAAGCAACTGTGAGAGAGCCAGGCTTGTGGCCACACACACACACACACACACACACACACACACACACACACATACACACACACACACACACACACACACACACACACACACACACACACTCTCCAGGCTTGTGGCCACACACACACACACACACACACACACTCTCTCTCTCTCTCTCTCTCTCTCTCTCTCTCTCTCTCTCTCTCTCTCTCTCTCTCTCATCAGCAGGCTCCAGAAAGCTGCTACTGCCCGGCCCAGCAGGAAACCTGCTGTCCAGCACAGACACTCACCCCCCTTCCCCAAAGCTTCTTGTCACACCAGGGGTGGCCCTGTCCCTCTACCCAGCCCCGTGGCCAGGACAGCTGTCTCTGCCCAGGGGTCAGGCCTTGGCATGCCTGTGCACCAGCCAGGAGTCCTGGCACCCTGCCTCCTCCTTCAGCTTGACCCTCGCACCTGGGCACATGAGGCACCGGGTGAGAAAGCAGAAATGGAGAGCAGTGTCCAGAAAGCCAGGTTCCCAGCCAGACGGGACCAGAGGCTGGGGGCTCGGGAGCACGGCTGAGCAGCCGGAGCGCTGACCTCGCCTACATGAGACCTTGGGTTCCAGCCTCAGCTTTTCAAGGAAAAAAACAATGTTTAATCCCTTAGCTCAAAATAATTCTTTTTTCTTTTTAGTCAGTCATGGGGCTTGAACTTGGGGCCTGGGTGCTGTCCCTGAGCTCTTTTGCTCAAGGCTAGCACTCTACCTCTTTGAGCCACAGTGCCACTTACAGTTTTGCAGTTAAGTGTCTCACAGACTTTCCTGCCAGGGCTGGCTTTAAATCATGATTCTCAGATCTCAGCCTCCTGCGTAGCTAGGATTACAGGCGTGAACCATCAGAGACTGGCTCAAACAGTTTTTATGAGAAAAAGTCTGCGGTGTTCACATTAAGAGATCAAAAGCATATTATTTTTCAAGGCCAAAAAGCAACGTTTTACAAGAACAAAAAAAAAAAAAAAAAAAAAACTTGAATAGCGTTCCCAAATGGTCAACTAAGACAGAAGACGCCTGAGGGGAATGCAGGTGAGTGACACTGGGGACAGGAGGTCACAGCCCACAGGCAGTCCTCCAACAGCTCCTAACACCACAGCTTCCCATCTCCTTGGCGATGGAAGAAGGGGGGGTGCCAGCTCGTCAACACCGGGTGCCAAGGCAGCCTGGGCTGTGTGGTGAGACCCTGGCTCATAAAACACGAGCTGGGATGTGGCTCTGTGGCAGAGTACTTGCCTTGAATCTACAAGGCCCTGGGTTCCATCCCCAGCATGGCATTAAAAAAGAAAATTACAGGCCTGAAATTGTAGCTACTCAAGAGGCTGAAATCTAAAGATTGCAGTTCAAAGCCAGCTCAGGCAAGGAAAGTCTGCAAGACTCTTATCTCCAATTAATCACCAGAACACCAGAAGTGGCGCTGTGGCTCAAGTGGTAGAGCGCTCACCTTGAGTTGAAGCTCTTAGGGACAGTGTTCAGGCTCAGAGTTCAAGCTCCACAATCTCTCTCTCTCTCTCTCTCTCTCTCTCTCTCTCTCTCTCTCTCTCTCTCTCTCTCTCTCTCTCTCTCTCTCTCACACACACACACACACACACACACACACACAGATCTAGAACGAGTCACAGGAAGTGAGGTAAGCTAGGCTCCAAGAGACCAACAGCACATGTGTTTCTAGATCTAAGACACACATACGTATGGTGACATATGTAGGACTCCACGCACGGGTGCATGTACAAGCTGACGAAAGGTGGGTGTGCTCAATCAAGGGATCATGTATCATGTATCAAGACAAATCCCAAGAAGCAGAAACATGTTTTTGGATGGGGGCACAGAACTGAAGGGGGGAAGGGTGAGAAAATGCAGTTGTTACATTCAACGTACATAAGAAATGAACTGTGTAACTTAAGGATGGGGCAGAGAGAGATGGGGGAGAACAAAGGAAGTGGTGGACTGACCAAGATGCACTGTACTCATCACCTGACTTACAGAACTGGACCCCTCTGCACACACTACTTAACAAAAAAGAAAAGAAAAAAAGTCCCAACACTGATGGCTAACACAGGTAATCTAAGCGACTCCTGGGGCTGAGAAAGTGGAGGATCACAGTTTGAGGCCAGACCAGGGAACAGAAGTTCTAGAGATTCCTTCTGCCACCCATAGCTTGGTGCAGTGGCACACACCTATCATCCCAAACTACATGGGAGGCTGAGATTGGGATGACCTTAGGACCACACCAGCTCGGGCAGAAAAGCCGCAGGGCTCCAGCTCAGCAGAGGAAGCTAACAACCGTGGAGCTAACCACTGTGGAGAAGCCCAACACCAGGCATGCACCAGGAGGAAAGTGAGGTCTTCTCCCCAGAATAACCAGCAAAATCCTGGGCTGGGGGGGCCTAGCTCAGCAGTATCATGCCAGCCTAGAAAGATCAAGGCCCTGCACTCAAACCCCAGTTCACACAGGGGGTCTGGGCCTGTTCTGGGGGTTCTGGCCGTCTGTGAGGGCTCTGTAGAAAAGACAGCGGTAAGCAGTACCAGCTGTGCCACTCCAGCCCCGCCATTCCTGGTGAGAGGTAAGGAACTTCTAGGATGGGCAGAACTTTCTCCCCAGGGCCAAACTGTCTGCACCTGGAAGGTGTTCCATACACTTTTCCGTGACCACATGCCTGCTGCCTCTGGTTAGTGCAACTGCCCGTCTTTGTTCTGGTTTTTCTCTCTGCCTAAGGATGCATGGAGCTGGCTACAGCATGGGGTGAGGACAGTGGTGCACCTGAGAAATGCCTGTCATGGTGCCCAAGGGAACATGGGTCCAACCCAGAAGGGATACTGAACCAGAACCTTTAAAAAGCCTTGTTCTTTCAAAAACTTTGGAGTCCAAGAAAATGTACTCTGCCAAGTAATTGCATTCTCCTTCAAATTACCTTTAATATGCAGATTTTAAAAGATATAAGCAACTCCTGAAGGCTGAGTCAGGAGGATGTGAGTTGAAGGCCAGTCCACATAATAAGACTCTGCCTCAATAAACAACAACACATTTCATTCTAAACAAGAAAATGTCAAGGTTCCATCCATCTCAGCATTCCCTCTTGGTCCTGTGGCTCCTCATACCTGTCAGAGCTCTGGCCAGTCACGTGGCACCCCAGCCACATGGCACCTCGGCAACACTGCTCCTTTCTAGCCTTCCCAGGCCCCTCCTCACTCAGCCATCCCACTTTGTCCCCCAGGACCTGAGCCACACATGCAACCTGCACAGACTGGCAGCCTGTTTCTTGTGTGGTCAACAGCCTAGTGGGATAATCACAGGACCCGACCAAGGCTGAAAGTTATCCTGGCTTTAGACTGGGACCCCATACAACGTGCCCGGCATGTGCC
>NW_027204875.1:0-19612 GCF_024711535.1 Dipodomys merriami
GGAAAGACACTATCTCTGTACTGAAACAGAGTCCGGTAGGCCTAACTCCCAAAGGACACATGTTTTTCCTTACATGTGAAAGCTAGATTATGAATTTATAAGAAAATGCATTGGGTGGCACGCAAGTGTATACAAATGTATTAAATAAAACATTGTAGCTTCAGGGGAAAACTCAAATAGTGTAATGCCTTAGAAAGGCAAAGGCAAAGAAAACACCGGGAAGCAGGTGATCAAAAGGGGGTGGGATGGGGTCAAAGGAAAAGGGGAGAAAAGCGAGGGGGGGTGCAGACAACACCCGACAAAATTAAGAAGAGGAACAAGGTGGCAGAGCAGGGGTGGGTGAGAATATTGAAAGGGGTGACACAGATCAAGATGCCCACGGTATCTATCTATCAACTGCCTTATCAACTGGCAAGTCCTATTGCTTAAAGACAATGTAAAAAAATGGAAAAGAAACCTTCAAGGAAAGTTCTGAAAAGATGACAGTCCTGGATCATGAGAGATTCACTTGGAGGTTGTTAAACACAAGTTAAGTGAGAGAGGCCACCTTAGTTAGTGATGGAAACTGAGCATAAGATGATCATTGGCCCTCAGTAGAAGACAGCCAGGGGACAAGGTGCTGCACTACTGTGTTAGGTACAAGGTGTTATTGTGTGTGTCAGGTGCTACTGTGTTAGGAAGGACCTACAGAGCAACGTTGGCTCCTCCATGGTCAGCTCTAGATATTTTGGATTTGGGGATTGGCCGCAAATGATCCTGTGATATCCAGAATTCTTGCTGCCAATTTTTATAAGCCACAAACTCTTTCCCAGATATGGTCAGCCCCTGACCTTGAACAGAAAATGCTTTAGTGACACTCCATGGACTGGAGAGAGCCAAGATACAGCATCCTTACAGGAGAAGTCTTCACTAGGGCAGCTCAGAGACCATGATGCCACCATCAGAGCCGGTGGGTTTCTACTGAGGATTACTACCCAACCGGCCATCACCCTGGGTAGACAGGTTCATCAGACATGACCACCCATACTTCATCACCCCAAGTCCCATGTCAGGGAGGAACTCATACCAAAGTCTTCAGCAAAATGATGGGGTGGCATGACTCTAGAAATGAATTAGTGTTTTAGAAATGTGAATGTTTACTCCCCTGTGTGGTTTTGAAGACAAGGAGGCAAAATAGCTTTCTAGGTATGAAAACAAAAATCAATATTGGCACAGATGAGGATTGTGTGTGGACGTAATTTTCCCTTAAACAGACAAAAGGAATCTGGAAAGGGATTTGTACAACAAACACAGATCATTTTGTAGCGAAGTGTTTTCTTGCATCTTCCAACTCTCTCTCCTTCTTGGCTGTTGGCGCTGAGCTCTTCCCTCTTCCCCCTGGCTTGAGCCCTCCTATCTCTTGCCAATACTGGCTTCCAGTGGGAGATGCTCTGGACATCTGCTCTGGAATCTCTTTCTTCCTTCCAGCTCAGAGGCTCTAGATCTTCCTGCATGTCTTCTGTGCCTTTGACTCCCAAGCAGCATTTTAAACGTAAACCTAGGAGCTCTTTAGGGCGGGAGGTGACAAATTTATCACCAACATGGGGGTGCAGATGACAGCAACAGTTCACACATGTCCTCCTTGTGTGAGGAAGCATCTCCTGGACATTAAGGTCTTCGTGTACCCCATCATCACTTGCACTCCACCTCATGGACAATGAGGTCATTGCAGATAAGACCATGCTTCAAATTATACTCAGGCAAGAATTCTCCACCTTTGAGTGTGAAGTCCTTCACAAGACAGGTCCCAGCCACTATTCACCCACATAGGGGACATAGTGTACCTCACGGCTGAGCAAAGAGGTGAGTGGAGAGAACACCAGCATGTAGACTCCTCTATTTAAATAAACAAAATAAGGAAACGGAAGCCTCCCCTCCCCCCGAGCATCACCCAACCCTTTGGGTTGGCCATGACGCTCTCATTGGCCCACATTTTGGACAGTGGTAAGCCTTAATAGGGAGAAATGTGCCAGAACACTCTTGACTGTCCTCCAGCCTTGCACGAGGCACCCTATCACTGACGTGTATTGGTCCATGTGAGGTTCAAATTGTACTTACCTGCTTTAAATTCATGCTCATCAGAAACAATGGCAGCTGGCTCGAGAGCTGATGCAATGTCTAGCCCACCATCGATCTAAGCCGGGAGCCGCGTGCGCCAGCTTTGGTAACCAGTAACGAAGGTGCCAACCACCTAATTCTCTGTTGTGCTTTCTCATCAGACCACATGACTCTTTACAAAGAAGGTTATTGTGATTACAATGTACCGTGAAGTAGGGCATCTAAGCATGTTTTATCTTTAACACACCTGCTTTGAGGTTTGTTTTCAGTGTGTATGTGTTTTACAGTGCCCATAGTATCTTTGTGTTATGGTAAGCCTGGGTAAGTCAGCTGAATGCTATCCCCTCAAATGAATTACTCAGGAGCTCATAATATGCCTCTAGAAACAAGGTCTTTTCAGATGTAATTAAATGAAGCCACAGGGGATTAGAGGAGATCGTGAACCCGATGCCTGGTATCCTCTGAAGAGAAGAGAGAAAGAAAGAGAAAGAGAGAGAGAGAGAGAGAGAGAGAGAGAGAGAGAGAGAGAGAGAGAGAGAGAGAGAGAGAGAGAGAGATGAGACTAATAAGACTAGACCAATGCAGCCACAAGCCAAGGCATGTCAGAGCCACCAGAAGCTAGAATAAGCAAGGCTTTGCTTTGAACCTTTGGAAGGAAATAGGACTTCTGACATTCCAAATTTCCGGCCTGTAGAACTATGAGAAGAAATGTCTGTAAGTGAGGGCCAGCCAGTGTGTGATAATTTGCTAGGATAGCTGTTATGATTTGAGGGTGTGCCCTCAACAAATGCATATGCTGAAATACAATCATCAGAGCAATAGTACACATCAGGGAGCATTTCTGGAGAGGTGATTAAGGCTAAGAGCAATGCCCTGATTAGTTCCTTTTTAAAGAGACTCCCAAGAATGGCTTTGCCCCCTCCACATGAAGAGACAGAGTAAGAAGATGCAATCGTTGAGCAAAGGACGCTGCTAGACATGCAACCAAGCTTCTGCCATGTGCACCTTGCACTTCCAAGACTGAAACCATGAAGAAGCCAACGTCTCTTGTCTATAAGTTGCTCTGCCTGGAGTATTTTTGTTGTGGTAGCAAACAGATTAAGACAACACCCCCTGAAAATTTTGTGCCCTGGGAACATAGTTTATTACCAAACACACTCCTGGGTGCGGTGCGGGATGATGGGGAGTCGGAGGTGCTGCCCTCCGCCTGCTCTATGTCCTTGCAGAGCCGAGGCCTAGAATTTCAAAGGGGTCTCCTCACCCGACCTCCAGCTATTTCCTCTCTACCTGAGATCTTCACTCAAAAAGTTTTCTCTCTTTTCATCATGTGTAAATACTGTCTACCGCTCCTGGCTTGTGCTCACAGGCTGGTGATCTTCAATGCTTCCTTATCATACCTGTGTGACCGCACTGTACTGTTCAGACACGTGGAAGTGTGCCTTTCTCACACCGATTTGTGTCACTCCTGTAGGGTTGCCTAGAACTTTCCATGTTAAAGTTATACACACCATATCTAGTGTCTTCAGCTGGATCTGGAGGGAAGGGACCAGAAAAATGAGGGCTGTACCCTTGGGATCGCTCTGGTTATGTCGCTAAGAAACTATGGAACACATATTAGGACTCTCAAATTTCTAAGGGACGTGAAAAGGCTGAGAATAATTACACTGAAAAAATCCCTGGGACCCAGAAAAGACTTTTGTAGTGTCAAATAACGGAAGTCCTTTCACAAGGAGTGCGTAGGAAGTCTCTTACCTCACTTGAAAATAAAACTTTAAAACTGAGGTTAGGTATAATTCACCCATAGCTTTGTAGTAGGCTAATGAGAAAAAGATTTGGTATTATACTTGATTGTATAGTGAATATTGTTACTATGGTCACAGTAGTCAGAAATAGAGAATCTGTCAGTCAGCTGGTCATAGCAGCTCTCACCTATAATCCCAGGTAATTACATGGTAGAGATGACAGAATGGAAGTTCAAGACCAGTCCAAGCCAAAAGTCAGCAAGACTCTATTGCAGAAATAGGCCATGCCTGGTGGTTGATACCTATAATCACTTCTTGGGGAGGCAGAGATTGGAGGACTATAGGGCAGGGATAGTTTAGGAAAAAGCACAAGACCCTGGTTTTAAAGCAAAGTAAAAAAAAAAAAAAAAAAGCAGAAGACAAGGAAATTGCTTATGTAATAAGTAACAGAGTGCTTGATTAGCAAATCTGAGGCCCCAAATTCTATCCCCAGTACCTCAAAAAAAAAAGTCAGATTTGGGTTATACTTTTAGCTCTCCAAGATTCAGTTGGCCTATATGTAAAACAGGTATTGCAAAAAGTCATGTTCCTTTTTAATGTTTTAAAGCAACCTGGAAAGGTTTCAGTTAAATAATAAATATAAAATATTTCATGCTGAATATGAGTCATACTAACTAATTGATTTTAATTATCATTATTATTAAAACAGTAATGGACCATTGTAAATGTAATCATCATCTTATTATGAGGAAAACCCATAATAAACCCAGGCTGGACAAAGTCACACTTGCTCTCTTTCTCAATTTGTTGTTGAGAAATGAGACATAGGAGAGGAACTGTCCACTGGGGTCCACCCAGAGGCTGCTGACAGTGAGCACAGGGACAGGAGTCCTGGACACAAAGGGTGGGAATGCAGTCATTCTCTTCCAAGCCCAGTCTTTGTAGAGGGAACGGGCGCATGCTTGGTACAAGGTCAGGGAATAAATAAATAAGCACAGAGATTTTGTATCAAAATAAATGAGTGTGCATGGTTTGGGTAATATAGAAAAATGAGAGAAAGCAGAAGGCCTGAAGAGATGGGGAGGGGCTGATGCTGGAGGTACTAAGGTAGAGGTGGTGTGGGCGTGCGGCTGACTTAAGTAAATAAATTTAAAACTCTCAGGAGCTCTTCCAACTCGGAGAGTCTCATGAAGTGAATGCTGGATAGCACTCTTCTGACATTTCAAGGTAAATAAATGATTAATACACATTTGAAAACTAAAAATCCTTCTATTGGAGAAAAAGTTTATTTTCATGAGTGGTACATGCCTGTAATCCTTGCCCTACGGAATCTAAGATAGGAGGATCATGAATTATGTAGCCAGCCTGGGCTACAAAGCAAGACCCTGATTCAAAATAAAAAGTACTCTCAACTTCAATACACAATGTTAAATACGAGTATTGCCAATTCAATGATACATTTTTCTAGTTTAGCATTGCTTAATAGTTGACTGTTGTTCAATTTCTATGCATTTTCAGTTGAGCATTAGGAATAAAAATATTTAAAATAGTGGTGAGTTATAATCTGAAGAATATTCTAAACAAGAATACTTAAAATTTAAGTCCGGGCTTCAGTATCAAGACTTCAGAAGAAAGTTCTATTGACTCTGAAATCTAGAAAACCAGCACCCTGAACATGCCTCTCATTTCTCAGAGTAAGCAGTGAGCACTTATTAAAATCCAATTTTATAATGGAGGTTGTACCCAATACAGTATTTAGTAAGGACCTTCCAAGTGGATTTGATTTGTACTACATTGGCTTTCTTAAAGAATACCGTAAGTTCGCTCTGCCCTTCACACTGGTATTAGTATTTCTTTTTGTAAAGGAGTCTATGGATACTTCTCAATACAGCACACAGGAATCCATAAGCTCAGTCAGTGAAAATTCATCAAGACGGATTTTAAATTTATCACCACAATCAGACGACATGCCCTACCGTACGGAAACACCAGAAATCTGATGTATCTGTAGCATTCAGAGATACAGAGTATAAGTGTGTGTATATAAATATTATATGTAAAATATATATACAATTTATATACAATATATAATATTTATGGGGCTCTATCTGCCCAAATCCAGTGTCTATGAATAAAATATTATTTACCCCTACAGGGAATCAATTCCAACTTGAGAAATAGAGCATTGCTTAATCCTCTCCATTGTTGGAAAAAAGAAAGAGAAAAAGAAATACCCAAAAGTAAGTTTCTTTAATCAACTATTCCACATTTTTTGGTTATCAATTCCCAAACAATTTTATTCTAATGTTTATTTGCAGACAGAGAGAAATGAAGGTAATATGGAACTTGTAAAGCTTTTAGACTATTCAGGAAGAATGCCTTGGCATTCTGATAAATAGAAGAATACACAATGACAGAGAATGCTTCCAATGATACCGTAAAGCACCTGACTGAGATAATCACTCATCTCCTGGCCTCTTGTTTGCTTCCACTGTAAGAAAGATAACTCCAGATCTCATGAAATGACCTACAAATGACACCCATGGCAATTGTCATCTCTGTTTCTTTACCTATCTTGGTACTGAACCACAGAAGAAAACAGGAATACCCACATTAGAGGCCTAAGCCCAGAGCATAAACCCTAAGAAAAGACAACGCTTTCACATTTAGACAGTGTCACAAATGTAACTGGGATTTGTTTTTGACGATAACGGCATTCAAAATACTCTATGGTAAAGCATCTTTGAACATCTCAGGGAGACAAAGAGTTCACCCACCTGGGATCTTTCTGAATGCTGTCGATGGACGGGGACCTGGCCAAGGTGCCTTCGGGCGGGAGGGCAGGGCCGGACTTGCTGTATGGAGACTCCACAGAGGGACAATACTGCAGCTGTCGGTAGGGGTCAGCGTAGTTGGAAGCCGGGCCCGCGGCGTAGCTGGCCCGCTGGAAGGTGGCTGTGGCTGCGCTCTGTGGCCCATGCTGGCTTCCTGTGCGCTGCAAGGGGACGGAGTCGACACCAGGAGAAGAAGGGGCTAGGACAGGAAAGTAGGGACAAAGTAAAAAACTGAGGACCTGCTCACAGAAACGGTTAACCAGGTCTAGGCAGGGGGGAAATCACACACATATAAAAAAAAGGGGGGGGTTTGAAAGAATAAAAAGAAATCAATCTGTTATATAACCCCATCTATTCAATGCTAGCCCATCAAGTGATAATTAATACACTTCTTCAAATACAAGTCTTACAGTTGGTTTGATCATGGGCACAACACATCTAGGGTATGCCTACTAACAGCCAAGGAGAGGTGTCTTCACCTGAAATGTGAACTCTGTATAAAATGGAAACCCAGTGCTGGTGGCTTATGCCTGTTATCCTAGCTACTGAGGAGGCTGAGATCTGAGGATCGTGGTTCAAAGCCAACCCAGGAAGGAAAGTCTGTGAGACTCTTATCACCAATTAACTACCAAAAAACTACAAGTGGAGCTGTGGCTCAAATAGTAGATGGCTAACCATGAGTGGAAAAGCTTAGTGACAGCATCCAGGCCCCGAGTTCAAGCCCCATGACAACAGAACAACAATAGCAACTAAAACACCCCAAAACCAAAAACCACAACCCAACACCAA
Organism: Dipodomys merriami; assembly: GCF_024711535.1. Lineage (NCBI taxonomy): Eukaryota > Metazoa > Chordata > Mammalia > Rodentia > Heteromyidae > Dipodomys > Dipodomys merriami. Next base: position 7,463 of record NW_027204875.1, read on the forward strand.
TGCTGAGACCCAAGCTGCCAATGTAGCTTGTGGTCCAGCGCTTGCTTGCAAGTATGCAAGGAATTAGGCTTGATTTTCCCTCACCATTTAAAAGTAAAATCCAGAAGCAGCACAGAATATTTTGTAAGGAAGCATGGATGATTTTGTTGTTCAAGTTTAGAAATTTCTGGCTGTGTTTCATCAGCTTCGTAAGTATATATATATATATATATATATATATATATATATATATATATATATATATATATACACACACACACACACACACACACACACACATACACACACACACACACACACACACACACACACACACACACACACACACACACACACACACACACACACACACACACACACACATATATAATTTAGGAAAGAAGTAATTTTCCTGAATAGGAGACTCCATAGGAAAGAAGTGTAGGTCGGGTGTGGGTTTCCATAATTACTACTACCTCTGACCATGCAAGGCTGCTCTCCTTTCTGTAAAGAAACTCCCCAAAGATTGTGAAGTGACTATATTTCAAGTAAAGCTGTCATAAAAACAAATGCATTTGGTGAAAGGCAGACCTGTGGGAGAAGGAGGAGAAAACCAGCCCAACTGCAAGGCAGACAAAATAACAAGCTGACTTAGCTTTTCCCAAAGTATGTGCCTTTCTTTACTATGTCGAAGTTGTTCTGAGAAGGTGCTCACACAAGTTACTAGAAATCAGGTTGACAATTTCCAAACTGAATCTCTATCTTTGTTTCCTTCCATGATTCTTTTTAGACCACTTCATGTAATTACTTTGATCTGGTTCTCAGAAATATTTATCATACTTTAGTTGTCATAGACGATAAAAAGATCATTTTTTATATGCACTAACTGTAACTGGTTCTTTAATGCTCACAACTGTGAGTCATGACTAGTATTAGACAATATAGTCATCACTATAGATCAGAATATACCAGAATTATAGCTATTGGGTAGATTCAACTTCTGAGACCATCAGTGCTTCCCTGGATTAGATTCCAAGTATAAATCACACACCAAAACTCTCGATTTCTGGAGTATTACTTAAAGTTTATTTTACCTTCCCTAACATCAGAGGCCTATGTGAAATCAGACACACACACACACACACACACACACACACACACACACACACACACACACACACACACATACACACACACACACACACACACACACAAATTATGCTACATTGAGAAAAAATGTTAAGAGTTGTGCTATATTCTTATGGTGAAAAACAACTTTTAATAAGGATTTCAGGGCTTTTCTTTTCCAATAAACGTCATATCTTATAGTAAAAATTTGGAGAGTATTCAACACAATTATAATGAAAACTGCAAAATAGTTAAGACAAATTTTCTAAACAAATATGCACATATTCCCATATAAGTGGAATTTTGAAATGATGAGGATTGTCCTGATCTGTATGTTTCAAGAACAATCAAATGGGGATAATAAACATAAAACACATAAGCAGAAAAACAGCTTTAAGGCATACAATTGTTAGGATTTATGTTTTCTTCAAAACATTGCTAGGATGTCTAACTAAAACTTACATGTTAAAATTTATAAACAATGCAATTTATATTATGCTTAAAGGAGTTTAAAATCTAGGCAGGTCAACAGAGGTAAACAAAATTTCATTTTCTGCAAGAGTTGTTATAAACCAGCCAGAAAACCAAGAGCAAAAAAAGAAAGAAAGAAAAGAAAAGAAAGAAAGAAAGAAAACTAATCATACCTGACATTTTTTCATAGAAATCCATTTTTTTTCCACTCAGGAAATTCAATACCAAAGCTTAATCTTGCTAAAAACAGACTGTAGAAAAGCTCTTTTTTTTTTTTTTTTTTTTTTTTTTTTTGGTAACTATACTTACTTCCAGGAATGGAACCCAAGTCGGGGATGGGTAACAATCCTGAAATCCAATGCAGCCTGTTTTATCACATACCCCAAGGGTAGTGAAGAGGAACAATCTGACCTCTGCCACACAGAATGGCTTGAAGTTATACCCGATTATAACAAGAGAGGAGGAGTCTGGGGAAAACACTGCCAAGGAGGAGACCAAAATTCGTGAAGAGTACAAGGGAATTGGGTGGACATGTGAAATTAAATGTGAGATTCACTTTTGCAGAGACAGAAAAGCTCCCTCTATATATCAGGAGGGAGGAGACCAATAGGTCTTTGACTTTGGCCCCTTTCCTCAGAAGTCATTCGGAGCTGGGTTTATCAAGTCAGACAACTGAGTTCCTGCTTTGGACGTGGTAACTGCACTTCTCAGCCAGAGTTTCAAAGTTGGTGAAGAAACAGAATGGTAGCATGGTATTGCTGTTTGAGTTTAATGGGGAAAAGCCTTAAATACTTAATGTGGAGAAAGTATCACATACATGAGCCATTCTTACCGCTGCTATTGTCAGAACCGGTGACATCAGCCACATTGGATGGTGTGTACTATGTCCTGGGATCCGGCCTATTGCCATGAGTGGGAGGTGACTCCTCTGGCCCCTGGCGCTGATCTAAGTGCCTTCCTCACTGGGACTCACAGCTCATCCACCAGTCCTGCAGGAGGGTCAGCTTGGCATTTTCTACTTACACCTGAGGCTCTGCAGCCTACAGTGCAGAAGCCACTGGGCAGGCTGGTCTCCAGTAGAAAAAGAACTCAAGTTATTCAGTCTCCAGAGAAGTGTACTACATTATGGTAATGGTCCTTTTTCATTTGTTTGTTTGTTTTGTGTGTGTATTGGTTAGTCCTAGGGCTTGAACTCAGGGCCTGGGCACTGTAACTGAGCCCTGAGCTTTTTGCTAAAGGCTAGTGATCTACCACCCAAGCCACAGCTCCATTTCTGGCTCACAGACTTTTCTGCCTAGGTTGGTTAAGAACCATGATCCTCAGGTGCCAGCCAAAATGAGTAGGTAGGATTACAGCTGTGAGCCATGGTGTCCTGTGGTAATGGTCCCTTTTAAAACAGCATAAATGACTATGATTGAATTACCTAATATGACAAGAAAAGTTGGAAAACTAGAGGAAGAGAAATGTCTAGTGAAGGGAGAGAGAGAAGTCAGAGTAGATCATATTGTAATAAAAACAATGCAGAATGGCATATAAATTAATTTATTCTTCTAATTAAATTGCATGTATTGAAACATTATATGTCTATAATTATCTAATACATGAGATGTGTGAAAGAATGCTAAAAATCTGATTTTGCTCGTTTTCAGAAAAAAAATCAAAGAATGGTATTACATATAACTGTCTTGCTTTTACTTTACATAATGTTAAATCTGAGTTCAGTGATATTATGTTAGGAAAAGGAGGGTTGGGATACAGAAAAATTTTCAGAAAACTCGTAAGAACTCAAAATCGTTCCTGTAGTTTTGGCTTTGGAAATGGTCACCTCTGCAGGAGTATTCTTCCTGATATTCAGGTGAAGGGAGCTTTTCAGAACTGCAACAGTGAAAATCAGAAATCAAATCTGAACTGTTCAATTAAAATATACCTATGAATCTGAGAGAAATGTACAATATCAATGCAAAGAGGGAGAAAAAGAAATACATTAAAAACAGGTTCTGTAATAATACAGAACAAAGCGTGTGAAAACCTAATGGCTCTCAAACCATTCATGATGCGACTATGTCATCTTTATTTTTTTTAATATTCATTAAAAAGCTATCCTATGACTTTTGGGGGTCGTTGTTTACTGTAAGTGAATGAAAAGTGTTAAATATATGTTGATCGTTATTGGTGGAGCCACCTGTAATCCTAGCACTAAGGAGGCTGATACAGGAGGATCTGAAATGGGGGGCATCTGTGCTGTATAGCGAGTCACTGTCTCACAAAATAATGTTGATCATTTAGGGCACTGCACCTGCGGCATTAAAATGAGACATTATAGAAATTCAGGGCTCTGATTCTCTCCCGATGATTTTGGCCTTGGTGAACAGTATGCGAATTAGGACTAGACATCCATATGGCGAAATGGATTCCACTGTCCATTTACTCATACACTGACACCGTTCCTACATTTTCCCCCTTAATAGCAACTCAGTTAAACATTTTCTCTTATCTGAGTTGCTCAGTTCCACTCAGCTCTTGGTAGTCTGGCTCCTCAGCTAAACCTCTCCATGGCAAACCTCTGAAGGCAAGGGCTTTATCAGCTGTGTAAACACTTCCCGCCTCTGCCCTGCTCTGCAAACAACCCTTCCCCCCTCCACAAGCTCCTAGAACTCAGTGAACTATGTCCCTGATCTCTTAGGCAGATTTAACAAGCAGCCTCTTCTGCAGTGGCCTTGATTCTTCAACAGATTCCTTCAAGCTCATGAAAGTACCTGTTTGTTTTCTGGAGGGCTACACAAACAAAGCCCACTTTATCAGAGCATAGAGGCGTGCTTTATGCACTACATCTGAAACAGTTGAGGGGCAGTGAATCCTTTTCAATAAAATAAAAATGCTTTAGGAGTGATGGTACTATTTACTGCAAAGGGACAGACTGAAATATAGTAATCTGGAAAGTTCTTGGGAGAAGGAAAAAGAAGGAAAAAGAAACTGTGAAAACACAGCATGCATTTACCTGTGTTATCTAGATAAATACATTATAAACAGATAATAAAGTATTTTAAAATGCCCTTTCTGAAAGTTCAGAGAATGAGGATACCAGGCCAGTGGCTCACACCAGGAATCCTAGAAACTCAGAAGGCTGAGATCTGGGCATCACAGATTGAAGTTAGCCCCAGGCAGAATAATCTGAAAGATTCTTTTCTCTAATTAACTGGCAAAAAGCCAGAAGTGCTAGTTTTAAGCAGAAAAGCTAGGCAAGAATGCAAGACCCTGAGTTCAAGTCCCACTATTGACATTAAGTGACATGGATGTAGTAATCTGACCTCTGCTCTCTTCCTGTCATGGAGAAGGAGCCTCTAGCCCAAATTTGGGATATTCCCTACCGTTTCTCACCTCAAAAATCTAACTATAAACAGCTCCCGAATTTCAGCACTTGTCACATCCAGGCTGATCCATACAAAAATCAAAGGAAACTATTCAGGAGAGAAGTTAACACATGTTTTAAACTTCATAAATTATTATTTTCTCAAGGGGTAGCACGTGACACATGTTTATTGGTGGCAATGAAACTGTATGTCATTGGTGTTGGTGCTGCTTTCTTTGATAAAGACAACACTGAAAATGTTGGCAGAGGGCAAACACAGCCTTGAAGGTGGAGCTCAACGCTGGACGGAGTATGCGTCCATCGACTGAGGATGTATTGGAAAAAGAAAGACATGTGAAATCCTATCCTAAAGAAGTTTCCTCCATTTCTTCTTGTCTTATTCTCAAAGAATTGGGAATGCGAGGCTTTCATTAAGTAATATAAATGAACAACAGCAACAAAAATAATTGTTACAATAAGAATTGTTACTTTTTTTATTAATAACCCGACTATCTATACACTGTAACAGTCATGCAGATTAGTAGAATCTGGCTCAAAAATTTAAGTGTGAAGAAATGTATAAAACAGAACACAGAAAAATACACATATTTAGTTCTACACATGTATTCTTCTATACATATTTATATGTATAGTCAATGCTGCCCATCCTGATTGCCTTTGATCTAGTATGTGTGTGAGTTTGCTGTGGGTAAGGACGTGGGCTTCCAACATCGTCTATTCATTTTTCAGTTCTGAAAGGGAGAGCCTACATTACCTAGATAGATGGAAAGAATGAATAACAATGGACTTCAGCACGGCCATCCTGTGAAGAGCTTTTGCGTACAATGTCATTTCATGACTCCATGGCAGGGACTGTACCTCTTTCACCAGCAGAAGAGTTTTACCAATGAGCAGGGAGGAAAAACTGGGTAGCCCCAGCCAGGAGGAAACAGCCCTGTTGGGTGCTGGTGGCTCATGTCTGTAATTACAGCTACTTGGGAGGAAGAGGTTGGGAGCATTAGAGTTTCACATCAGCCTGGCAAAAAGGTTGGAAAGACTCCATTTCAACAGAAAAAACAATACTGAGCATGGTGGTGCATGCCTGTCATCTTAGCTATGACAGGAAACATAAATACGAGGATCAAAGTCCGGGATGGCTCTGAAAAAAAAAAAAGTGAGACCCTATCTCAAAAATAATTAGAGCAAAAAGATCTGAAGGTGTGACTCAAGGAGTAGAGCAACTGCTTAGCAGGTGTGAAGCACTGAATTCAAACCCCAGTACCAAAACAACAATCAACCCACCACCCAAGTGACAGACCCCAGCCGGCGCCCAGCCTCAACCTATTTTACCTCATTTCTTCTTCTGTGAACACTCAACTTGAGAGCATGCTTAGTAAATACAGTCCACACACTTTGAAGTGTACTGTTCGGCATGGAAGATTAAAAATTAATGTGGTATATCGGGGCTGGGAAGGTGGCTCAGTGGTAGAGCGCTTGCCTTGCATGCATGAGACCCTGGGTTTGATTCCTCAGCACCACATAAACAGAAAAAAAAAAAGCTGGAAGTGGCGCTGTGGCTCAAGTGGTAGAGCACTAGCCTTGAGCTGAAGTACTCAAGCGCCCAGGCCCACAATTCAGGCTCCACAACCAACAATAACAAAAATAATAATGTAATATAAGTGACTGGTTAAATCCATTATAAGTAGATAATTTGCTAGATATGTGTATATATTCATGTATATATATGAATATATATGAATAACAAATTATCTACTTATTTTATATATATGTAATATATATAAAATGTATATATAAAATATATATTTTATATATATATAAAATAAGTAGATTTTATATGTATATATATATGTATATATATATATATATATATATATATATTCTTCAGAGTCTGTACCATCATTCTCTTTGGCTTTTTCCTCTCAAAAGATGTGTAGCAAAAGCGCCTTCAATTAAAACCCCAATGGAGCTAGATGAAAAGCCCTTGAAAGCATTTTCCACCAAAAATGGAAATAGGATGGGTGTGTGGAGGCGCTACTGTATCCATGGCAGACTCACTTCTGCTACCTGGGCTGCAATAAGGGACCAGAGCAAATGTCATACATAGGCAAGCAGGAAGGCCGTCCAGCATCACATGAGCAGGCTTCCTGGTTGCCCAGCCCTTGTAAAGTGTGAACTGGGATGCAGCACTCCCGTAGCTTTTCAGGAAGCTCAAACAGGTGGCCAGAGAACTGGGTGTAAGAGCCAGTTGTTTGCAGAACAGAAATGACTGCTGGAAAAAAAAATTCTGCACCATCTTTCTGAATAGTAAATGACTTTATACCAAGGATGTGACAGTATGTGGTTATGGGGTATATGATGTGGCATATTATATTCTTTATGAGTTCAAAAATCTACCTGCTAAAAAACAAAATCCCAAAAGAAAGCTAAACTGTTCAAACAAGTACCTGACCTGGGAAAGGCCCCTAGAGTCGTGAGCACAGCCTGGAATCATTGGTGCTTCTTATTCTAGAAAACAGGCATTCCAGGTGGTGGCAGTAGCTCATTTCTATCATCCTAGCCACTTGGGAGTCAAAACTTGGGAGGATATCGGTTCAAAACCAGCCTGTAAAATACACTGTGAGATCCCCGTCTCAGTGAAGAGCTGGACAAGATGGCTGGTTCCTGCTATCCTCTCTACACTGGAAGCCTCAGACAGGTGTGTGTCCAGGTGTGCATCGGCACAGGAGATAAGCCCCTATCTCAGAAATAACCAGCAAAAGACAGGACTGGGGGTGTGGCTCAGCAGTGCTTGCCTAACAAGTGTGAGTTCAAACCCCAGTACTGCCTGCTCCCTATTAGAAAAGAAAAAGAAAGAAGTGTTAAGGGGCAACCCGCTAATCACTGATAATGGCTCTATAGTAGTATTATCTCCTGTTAGCATATTATTTTTTATTATTTTCTCAACCACTTCAGCCATATGCCAGTCCTTTTTGTTTCTCATTCTTTTTTTCAGAGAAAGTCTCACACTAACTTTGTTCAGGTTGGCCTTCAACCTTAATCCTGCTACCTGCATATACAGAATAGCTGGGATTATAGTACATACCACCATACCCAGCTCTGACATCTTCAGTGTTCTTAAATTCTAACTTTTGGTATTTCACTAAACCCTTCTGTGGTAAAACCTATGAGCAAGTTATATAAACTACAACCTATTCAGTATTCAGTTGACTTCTAATCCTTGGCCATTATACTTTTCAAGATAGCTCTTCTTCTTGATGTGATACAAAGCAGAAGGTTAGATATCATCAGGGAATCATAGAATATGTTCCAAGACAAAGCTAATTGCATCATTGATAAGGCTATGCTTACCGAATAGATATTAATGAACACTGTCCTCATTACTCATTTGCACAGCACTATGAGTTCTTACAATTTTGAACCTTATCAATGGACTATTCTGTTATTGAGCACTATTCCTGAGCACTGTTTAAACAAACATATTCAAGGTCAAGCGTAGACTTCAAGCTCCCTTGGGTCTTCCAGTGTGTCTCACACATACTGTTTCTGCAGCAGATGTGTGATGTACAAAGCCATCCCACTCCACAGGTGAAAGTAGATGATAGCTACAAAGAAAGAGTCCAACAAGTCCAGGAACTAGGGCAAAACTGTCAATTGTTCAAGCCGGGTTCCATACAACTGTGACTCTGCGCAGATCATTCATTACCTCTGGGCCATGGTTTTCTGATCTATAAAACAAGCTTCACAGTAGTGTCTTGGCCGTAAGGTAGTTCTGGGATTAGTAAATCATCTCAGAGTACTTAATATGGTCCCTAAGAGTGCTGCATGCTTTTGCTATTGTTTCAAAAGCCTCAACCTCAGTCATAAGCTTGATTCTCTGCAACAAGCACCCATCTGACATCTGTCTTCATTCCCATAAGGGGATCCGCTGATGGGACATAATGGGCTTCCGATCTCCCTGCAGCGTTGTCTGAAATGTTTTGGGAACTGAATGGAAGTTGGTCCAGCTGGTGGCCTATCACTCAGAGGCAGAACAATAATGAGAGTGTCCCGGACCACCTCAGCCACCAGTAGGCTGAAAGCCAGTGGCCCTGAGCACCGCAAGTCTCGGGTCCTGGTTAAAACCTGTCCTCTTCTTCTAAGAGATTAGAATGCCTATTTTAAGCCTGGATGTGTCTTCAAGGTGTGAATGGCAGCTTCCTCAGCCCTTCTTTCTCCATCAGGCTGGCTCTGGTAGAGTTAGTTTTTGGGCTTAGGAGGTGGTGTGAGGACAGGAAGTGAGTCAGGTGTGGACAGGTGCAGGGGAGAGAGCTATGGCTTATGCTTAGCAGCTGGAATGAGGTGGCGTTTCCTACACCATCTGTTTTCCTGATAGACAATCCATTGAAGTTTTAGAAATTTCCATTGTATTATAGAAACCATAGTTCCTCAAAACTGCCTCCAGTTCAAAGGTGCAGGGTGGCCTGGGTCTTACACCTTTGGAAGTCACAGCTTTGGCGGATTCCCGTGGCAGCTACTACTGAATCGCACTCTCAGGGAGAAAGAAGACACCTGTTTGCTTGGGATGAGTAGTGATGGACAGCATGGGGTAGGGGCTGGCAAACTTCAGCAGAGGGCCAGACAAGAAACACTCCTGGTTTTGCCAACCATATGGTCTCTGTCATAGCCTCTCATCTCTGCCGCTGCAGAGCAAAGCAGCTCCGGGTACAAATATGAACCCAAAGTGGGCTGAGGCTGTTATTCACAGATAGTGACGTTTGAATTTTATCGTTGCCTTGTACCCTGACACAGGATTCCTCTCTTCATCTTACAACCAATCTTAGTTCTCAAGTCACACAACAACAGGTACCAGTTGGCTTTGGTCAGTATGCTACTGTTTGCTGACCCAGGCTTAGATTTTCTCCTTGTGTTCTGCTTATAAAGTGGGAATGCCTTCTGCTGGGCTTCATCTGACATAGATAAATTAAGGTTTCTTTCTTATGATGAATAACTTTTCATCAAACCCCTAGAAGTTTATTAAGCCATAATCCTAACGGCATATGAATATGGAACAGAGAATCAATTAATCCCTTTTGTTCTCATTGTCACTCAAATTAGGTTTGAAATGTCACTGGGGTTTTACCTCTTTCCCTTACAAGGGGTTCCTATAAAGAAAATTCAGTGTTCAGTGGTGTCCAACTCCAGAGCAGAGTGTGTCTGGTCTAGGAGGACGAAGGTGAGAGAAAGCTGACTAGACTAAGCAGGTTCTGTTTTTATTATCTAAGCCCAGATAAACAAGCCATGTCTTCTTAACACGGCATGATATTTATGAGGTTAAAAAATCATGTTTCGTGCCTTCCTTCTCCTGAAGGAGGGAAATACTGACCCGTAAATATCAATAAGCAACTATAAATGTATAAATCAGCTTGTTTTGATTCAGTCATGTAATTTAGTTATCATAATGCATTTTAACCACGTTGTTCCTGCACTTAGTGATCAGGACAAGTTACAATATCGTGAGGTGGCAGAGCTCTGGGCCAAGCAGCGTGTGCTGTTCCAGATCTCATCCCTGCCAGGGGCAGGTGCTTCAGAAGGAAAGAAGAAGCAACACACACCACCTTAAAACAGAAATACCACCTGCGCCATCAGCAGCCTGAGGCTTTGTCCTAAACGCACCTCCCAGCATGCCTTTACTGTATTTTCATATCTAAGAGAGCTACAGAGGGCAGAAACAGCTGTCTTTCTTCTTGAGACTCCTGGATGTGTAGAATTCAAAGTACAGGAGAGCCAGACAGTGACTAAATCACAAGCAACTGCCAGCATCTGAGCCGAGCATCAACTGGAAACATCCTGATTCAACCTACAAATATGTATGCGGCTAATTCTAAGTGTGCCTTTCAAAATATGCTACACTTTTATTCCTCCTACCCCAAGCTCACGAAATGGGTAACTACACCATTAAAATGCACTTACCATGATCAGAAATTTGCATTTTTGGTCATATATAATGACTTTTCTTAAGAGTGTGTATAGTCACTAAATAAATTAATAAGGATGTATAAAACATTAGTTGATCTTCATTTGTACTTTCCTGTGTAACAAAACCACCTCACAACCCTCTGTTTAACTCTACACTTCATAATATCTCCAGCTAGGGAAACTAGAGTACCACTGTGCTCTTCCAGCATCGATGGTCATTGGCGCTAGAAGCATCATGGGAAGAGTGGACGTGGACATGGGGACACACATACACACACACACACACACACACACACACACACATATACACACGCACTCACGCACACACACCTTCACTGGATCCTCAAGCCCCGCGCCCTGTGGAAGGCCAGGGAGGCATTGGCTACACACCTGTGCTCGTGCGGTAGGTGCCGGTGTGTGCTGGCGGCAGAGGGTCTCCCTGGCTCTGGCTGAGGCTCCTCATAGGGGGCTTCTGGTAGACTCGGTCTTCATAGATGGGGTCTATGTGGTGCTCCGGGGACTGCAGGGCCCGCAACTCGGGGCCCAGGTGTCCATGCTGGCTGCTGTAGGAGGCTCGGGACCCAGCTGCAATAAATGAAGGAGAGGGACATGAAGGCTCCACCAACATTCAAACGCGGTTTATCCAAGACGCTTCAAAGTCAGAGAAGAGAGGGGCGGGTTGATTGACATTCACAGAAAACCAGGTGAATATCCCCAACGGTGGCCATGATCTGGCTAATCAGTTTATCAGCACATCCAGCTGCCTGGTTTTGCTCCCCAAGGTGATGTCACGATGGAATGACAATGGTGCTGAAAGAAATCCCCGCAGCAGAAGACCACAGCAGAATGAGTGCGACTGGCCTCTTCACCAAAGGAGTCGGCGGACAAATGATCCTAAAAGCCTCTTACAACATCGACCTCACACCACAAACTGTACTACCGGGATTATTTTAAGTGACGAATCAATGAAGAGGACACAATGGCAAAGCCATCTTCAGGTTGACTGCTGGGCAGTGGGCTGGAAATTCTTCCTTTTAGCCGTTTCCCGCCCCCTTCCCCCCCAGGACAACAGATAAGTCAAAATGCTTGAGCATCTAACAAGCTAAACCTCTGAGGGAAACAGAAGCTAAAGATCAAGACTTCTGGGCCATAGTTTCCTTTATTCTCACTCTCCAAATCCAAGTATGTGCACTCATCTCTCCCCCTCTGGAAAATGTACCAGTAGACGTCACTTAATGGGCTTACTG
>NW_027204876.1:0-19588 GCF_024711535.1 Dipodomys merriami
AAAGAACAACCAAATGTATAACCTAGAATCTGGGTATAGCAGTAAACTCTAGATGATTTTCTCATACTTTCAGACTTTTCGTAAACATAAATAATAAAAGCCAAATGAGGTGGTTTATACCTATAATCCTAGCTACTTTGAAAATAGAAACGTGGATAGTCGCAGTTCAAGGTCAAACTGGAAAACATACAAGACACCTCCATCTCAATCAATAAAATCTCAGTGTGCCAACGTGTGGATGTCATCCTACCTATTACTGGACATGCAACTAGGAAGTTCAGTATATAGGTAGCTTAGGATTAAACAATGCAAGATTCTATATCAAAAACAAAGCAAAAATTGCTTGATATGGCATGATTCAAGTGGTAAGGTGACTGCCTGGCAAATGCAAGGCTCTGAATTTGAACCCAAGTACTTACCCAAAAATATTAAAAGTAAATAATATGAATTAATTCTCTAAATAATGTATCTGCAAATATTGTATATTCATATAGACTTGATAAAATTATATTGGGGTTAATATGTCACAAAATAAAGTAACTGAAGTCTCCGTACGATACTTGTGAAATATTAATGTCATATTTGTGATGTATAATAGAAATATTTAAATAAATTGGAAAAAGGTTTCAAGGGAATTATGTGTGTTCTTACAACATCATAAAGATCCATACTAACCGCAATATAATTTAATGATATCTAGACAACAGAAGTAAATATTGAATGTTTACATTAAAATCTAGTCTGCTCCCAAACTTAACATGAAATATACCTTGCTAATTAGGAGGCAGAGATTTAGAAGACTGATATCATGGACAGTTTTGACAAAAAAATCGTAAAAAAACTACAAAAACAAAGAAAGCTAGATATTGTGTAATTTTCCTGTTATCTCACGATGTGGAAGCCGTAGGTAAGAGATCATTGCTCAAGGGAGGCTTGGCCTGAAAAATAATCTAAAGTGGTTAGAGCCGTAGCAATTTCAAGCACCAGTAGTGCCAAAGGAAAAAGAAAAGTAGAAAACAGAAAATGAAAGGAATGGATAAAAAGAAACTATTTGCTCTTCATTCTTGGTTTCATTTCATTGGATACAAGAATTGAGAATATTTTGTTTACTGTTTTAGGATTCAGGCCTCTCTAATATAAAAGCATTTATTTCAAGTAAATATTGTATTATTACTATTTATTAACTTATTATTAGACCTTTAGGTTTGGAGATTGAAATCATGGCTTTGTATGTATCAGTCTAGTTCTACAACTTAGCTGTACCCAAGCTCTTTTGTATAGTTTTGAAAATTGTTTATGAATTCTTCAATAGTTAGCTATTCTACTTTTCATCTTATATTTTCTCCCACGTTTTCTCCTATGTATTTTGATTTGTGTTGAAAACTCCTCAATTTTATCTTCTGAACTTAGAATTTTGCTTTTGAGTTTACAGAGAAGTCAGTTATTTGTGACATCTTTTAAAATTATATACAGATATATGTATTTCATATATATGATTAATTCTTAGAGTTCATTGCAATAAGCAACATTTGTCTGGTCATATGCATATAGCTATTGAGCCATTGTGATCCTCTCCTAAGAATAGCGTCCCTTGTTCTTGCCATGTGAATGCTTAGAGTGCTGTTAATCATATCCAAGTGTAATTATTTGTGTTTTACTATCTATCGGATTTACATGTAGATTTATGGGCATATCCAGTTATTAGAAAAGAGGAAAACCATGTAGCATATATTTAATTGGATCTGGCTTATTTCACTTAATAGCATTTTCCCCCCAGTCTTTCCATTTCTTCAGAATGGGGTAATGCCATTCTTTCCCATGGAAGCACACAATTCCATCAATACAACAGAATTGAAGTTCCAGAAATGAATCCACTCCTATAGTCACATAGTCTTTGATAAGGAAGCCAGAAACACAGGATGGAAGAAAAACAGCCTCTTCAAAAAATTGGTTTAACTGGCTGTACACAGAAAAGTGAAATTAGATCATTTTATATCCTCCTGCACCAGAATCAATTCCAAATGGATTGAAGCGCTCAATGTAAGTCCAGATGCCTTAGGAATCTTACAGGAAGAGTTAGGGGAAACATGAGGGCTCCTTAGCATAGGTCAAAATTTCCAAAGGAAGTCTGGATAAATGGGATTACATCAAACCAAATCAATCATTTGTCAGACTCAAAAGCCATGAAAAAAAGAGATAGTGTAGCACAGATTTATTAGGTAACAAACTTACAGATGAGAGCCTCAGCCAATGGTAAACCCTTTCTCCCTTTTCTAACTAGGTTATTTATAGTGGGTTTACATGAATATAAGTGATTTCTGATGGGGATTAGTCAGAAAACAACTAGTGCTAAGACAGAGATAGTATGTGAAATGAGTTGTAGCTGGAGAAAGGGAGGGATTAAGGCACAGGTGTCTAGTTCAAAGACTTGGCTTGGTGCCAGCTAAGTAAGGTATAGCTGCACAAGGGAAGGGGGGTAAAACCGAAATGGTTATAAACAAAAGCATTGATCTGAAGCCTCAAAATAAGGATCTCAGTCTGTGTGGACCAAGCAGTCTCTAACAATAAGTTTTATTTAAATTAACAAACACGATTTTAAATTTTTGCAGAGTGGGATGGTTCATAGTCAAAGGCAATTTCTCCTGTGTCAGGTATGTCCAAGCTACTCTTTCACATGTTACCCAGTAGACAGGTTTCAATGCAAATGACTACAATGAGACTGTACAAATGAGGCTGTGACTTTTCCCTTTCATGAATCAAAATTCTGTCAAATGATTTCTGTCTTCCAGAATGATCTTCTGTCTTTCTCAGGATCTTTTTTACTACTTTGTCTTCATTATTGATAATCATAGTACATTTTGTTGTTGTCTTGTGTGTATATGTCATTTGTAGGGCTTGAACTCGATGTTTAATGGTCTCCCTTGTACTTTTTGCTCATGGCTGATGATACTCTATCCTTGAGTCACATGCTCACCTTCTGTTTCTTGCTGGATAATTGGAGATAAGTTTTCACATTTTTGTCTGTTTGGACTGACATTGAACTAAAATATTCAGGTCTCAGCCCTCTGAGTTCTAGGATTGTACACATGAATGGCTAACACCAATCTTTGCTTTACTATTATTTTAATTATGTGGTAGAGGAAAGTGGAAGTATATTTGTGTTAAGTGTGCAATTTTCAAATACAAGTTTGAATCAACTTGATATAACTGTTATTAATTTTAACAGTTAAATCAATGAGTATCAAACATTCCCACAGAAATATAATTGAAAACAAAAGGCATAATTGTTTTCTTAAACAATCAATGAAGCCAAAAATTACTTTCACTTTACAAATCATGTTTTATTTAACTTAAATTAGCAGATTTCTTTGAATAAAAGTAAATATATTAATTATATACCACAAGAAACAAAGTTATTATAGTTAAGAATAGATATTTCATCATACCCAGAAGATACGTTTTAGTGCATTCTCACTAAAAAGAAATGTTACATACAGAAATTAATGGATATGATGGAGCTTATCATTACACAATATAAATAAATGGGATTACCACTCAATACTTTATAAATATGTAAAAAATGATTATATATCTAGGAGCCAGTAGCTCATGCTTGTAACCCTACCTAGTAAGGAGGCTGAGAGCTTAGAATCATGGTTCAAAGCCAGCCTAAGCAGTCAAGTCGACGACTCTCTTATCTCCAATGAGCCACCAAAAAACTGACAGTTGTTCAAGGGGTACAGCACTAGTCTTGAGCTAAAGAGCTGAGGGACAGTGTCCAGGCCCAGATTTCAAGCACCACAACCGACTAAAAATAAACAGTTAAAATAAATATTTTGACATAAATGTTAAACTATGTATTGTAAAAATTTTAAATCCTCACTAGATATACTAGTTTATATAAATATAGAGAAGGTTTTTCTGGACTTAGTTGTCATTTAATTTTGTAAATCACATATTTGTCACTCAATTCATATTTGTATGTTTATATACTTATATACCATAAGAATGATTAAATGATATGTTTTAGGCAGTGCTGTTTTAGCAATTTCCCTTGGCTTTTTAACATTAACCCTTCTACCATAAAATCGATATACCCTCCAACCTTATCAGAGTTTTCATCTCGTTGGAGCAGAGAAGTATAAGCTATAATCATTGTTTGGAACAACTGTAACATTTTACATGAATTTCACTTAGTTTAAGATCCAAAACATTCAAGTCATCTTAACCATGCCAGTAATAGCAAAATGTCTTCTGGGCTTTGCAGTCTCTTCAGAGATGAAAATCTTTAATTATACATCTACTTTTTTCTGCCTAACATCTTATATCTTAGCAAGATCTTTTTGGGTAACCCTCTGTTCCTGACTAGAAGACTGCAACAAAGGCAATAAGGAAAATACTTGAAAACAATTAAAAAAGCCATCACAGACACTCCTGTAATCACCAGTTTCAATGAGAATATACATTAAAGTAACACGTTTTTGTTGCATTTAAAGAGCAATAATTAAACTTTAATTAGCAGTGAAGGAGGTAACAGAAAACTGTGAAGACATCTTGACTTTGAACAATTCAATATAAGCGTAATGGATTTATCTTGTTTTTCTATGGAGTTGTCAAAATAATAGAGAGCAACACCCTAAGGCAGGAAAACACCTAAGCCAAAGCAGTAATCTTTTGTCTATAAAATAATCGTGAGGGTTTGACTCTTCCAAAGTCTGGCTTGAAAAGAGGAAAGTGTATTTGCTTTGGAGTGAACAATAAAAAATATAAAAATCCTTTATTAATATTTTACATATATTGACTAGGACCTCTCATGTTGGAGAAGAGGAAAGGTATGAAAAATTTCAAGATTGTTTGATTATTCCTGAAGATCATTCTTATTTATCAGCTGTAGCCTGGGTTACACTTAGTATCATGCTTGTTTAAATTTAGAAGCATTATTTGTTTCTGGGTTATAAGCTGCAAAGCCTTGACTATTAATAAAAGGTCATTTCCTAAGAGGTGAAAGTTGCTGTGAAAACAAACCTAAAATATAAAAGACAGCATCGTGGAAACTATTTTCTAGCTATATGACAATATGTGGTGTAAATTTGTTTCGCATTGTTCCAGGGGACTCATTTTTGTTATCTTCTTTTTCACCATCTAGTGTTGCAATAATATTCTATACCATCCTGGGATGACTATGACTTTACTGGATTCTCTAATTTCTCTGTTTCTGTTTTACCTTTTTTAATTACTTTAGAAACTCTAACTCAACATGACATAAATTATCTTTATAATATTAGCAAACAGATTTAATTTCCATAATCTTACCCTAGCCGTCTACATAACTTTGGTACTTAGTGATCCCCAAATGTGAAAATTAAGATAGGGAGCTTCTTATTTAGATATTATTTAGTATTTCAAGACTTCATTAATGCAAGGCCCTTAGTAGTATGTACATCATACAGGTGTACTAAGCTGGTGGCAAATTTTTTCTTATTCTCAGAAATTAGGAAATGTGGTGTCCCTGTAGTTACATTAGGAAAAGGCTGTAGTTGAATTAATTTACTAAACCAAATTTGCTGTAAAGTATTTCTACAAGTTATTTGGCTTAAATAATCCGTATTTATCATTTTACAGTTCTAAAGGACAGAAATCTAAAAGAAGTCTCATTAGATTAAAATAGAGACACCCACCGAGCTAAAATATTTTTCAAATGATTCTAGTGGAAAAGGCATTTATCTCCTGTTCTGCTTCCCAGAAATTCAGAATCTGGGTTGTTATTTTTTCATTTATATTCTAATGTAGCATCTTTACATCTTTCTGGTAGTTCTTACCTAATCATGTCCCTTTTGAACTATACCTGGGACTTTTTCTTTTTTTCTTTTTTTCTTTTTTTTTTTTGGGTCCAGTCGTGGGGCCTGAACTCTGGGCCTGGGCGCTGTCCCTCAGCTCTTCAGCTCAAGGCTAGTGCTCTACCACTTGAGTCATAGCGCCCCCTCCGGCTACTTTCTTTTTGCTTATGTGGTGCTGAGGAATCGAACCCAGGGCCTCACGCATGCAAGGCAAGCGCTCTACCACTGAGCCACCTTCCCAGCCCCTATACCTGGGACTTTTAACTACCCATTTGAGTATACTTCCCTGGTTAGCTTTGAACCATGATCCTCAGATCTCAGCCTCCTGAATAGCTAGGATTACAGGCATGAGCCACCAGTGCCAGGCTGATGAAAACTTTCAAAACCTGAAAAACAAAATCAAAACAGTTCTTAAGAAGTGGAAAAACCTCCCATGCTCCTGAATTGGAAGGATCCACATCGTGAAAATGGCAGTAGTTGCCAAGGCTATCTACAAATTCAAAGCGATACCTATCAATATTCCAACCTCATTCTTCAAGGAAGTAGAAGAAGCAATCCAAAAAATCATAGGGAGCAATAAAAGACCCCAAATAGCAAAAATGATCAAAAACAGAAAGAAAAGTGCTGGAAAAATATCAATACCAAATTTCAAACACTACTACAACATCATTGTAATCAAAAGAGCATGATACTGACACAAGAACAGACTTCAGGAACAATGGAATATAATTGAAAATCCAGAAATGAACCTACAGACCTATAGCCATCTAATCTTCGATAAGTGAGCTAAAAATTAGAATGGAAGAAAGACAGCCTCTTCAGTAAATGGTGCTGGCAAAATTGGTTAACTACTTGTAGAAAACTAAAGCTAGATCCTTATATATCACCCTGCAAAAGAATAAACTCCAAATGGATCAAAGGCCTGGAGTCAAAGCAGACACTGAAAACATTACAGGATGGAATTGGAGAAACTCTAAGTCTCCTTGGTACAGGCCGAAATTTTCTTAAAAGACACCCAGAAACACAGCAAATCAAAGAAAGGTCGGACAAATGGGATTGCATGAAATTTCAGAGTTTCTGCATGGCAAAGTATGAAGCTAGCAAGATCAATAGAAAGCCCAAAGATTGGGAGAAGATCTTCACTAGCCATACAATGGACCAGGGTCTCATATCTAAAATATATCTGGAACTCAAAAAATAAATGTCCCAACAACAAATCCTCACAATAAATAAGTGGGCTAAAGACTTAAAGAGAAACTTCTCTGAAGAGGAAAGAAGGATGGCCAGTAGACACATGAAGGAATGCTCAACCTCCCTAGCTATAAAATAAAGGCAAATCAAAACATTCAGATTCCACCTCACCCCAGTTAGTATGGCTATAATTAAGAATTCTAACAGCAGGTTGGTCTGTGGACAGAAAGGAGCCCTACTGCATTGTTGGTAGGCGTGTAAACTTGTTCAACCTCTTTGGAAAGTAGTATGGATATTCCTCAAAAGACTCCACATAGAGCTCCCCTATTTCCCTGCAATCCCACTTTTGAGCATTTACCCAAATGATACAAACATGATTATTTTAAAGCTACCAGCACAACTATGTTTATTGCAGCATTATTTACCATCGGTAAGATATGGAACCAACCCAGATGCCCCTTAGTAGATGAATGGATTAAGAAAATATGGTATATATACACAATGGAATTCTATTACTCTATCAGAAAGAATGACATTGCCATATTTCATAGGAAATGGAAAGACTTGGAAAAAATTAAGTGAAGTAAGCCAGGCCCAATGAAACATAGGTCCCATGGTTTCCCGTATTTGCAATAACGTATATTTTTGAGACAAGCAGAAACGGTCAGATAAGTTGATGTTAGGTGAAATGAACCCCAATATAAGTATTCAAATGTTTTTTTTTCTTTCTTGTGATTGTGTCTAACATTCATAAGATGATTTCTTTGTTGCTTTGTATGTCCCTCCCCAACAGTATAACCCCTGTTTTCACTGCATTTGATGTTGGTATAATTTGTGGAGGGGAAGGGAAAAAACAAACAGTTTAAATAGGGATACAGATGGACCCATTGCAACAATGAGGTATAAAAGTCGTTATGTTGAAAAATGAACTTTACCACTTTGGCCTGGGGGGAGGTAGGGGGACACGTGGTGGGGGGATGAGAATGGATGTGAATGGGAAACAGAGGAGGAGGCAACAATGCTTAATAAGAAATGTACTCATTACTTTGTTCATGTAATTGTAACCCCACTGTACAGTATTTTCACAAATAAGAAAAAGAAATATACTATTCAGAAAATCATATATAGAATTAGGGGCTGGGAAGGTGTTTCAGTTGTAGAGCGCTTGCCTTGCATGCTTGAGGCCCTGGGTTTCATTTCTCAGCACCACATAAGCCAAAATAAAAAATCAGCAAGTGGCGCTGTGGCTCAAGAGGTAGAGCACTAGCCTTGAGCTGAAGAGCTAAGGGACAGCGCCCAGGCCCAGGGTTCAAGCCCCATGACCGGACCCCAAAGAAATATATATAGAGAGAATTATAAGATATAAAAATACTTAAGATGCAGGATCATTGTAGCATTAACATTGTAGCATTAAAAAAATATGTACCCTGTATCTGTTGGATATATTTTCACTTCTGTTATAATGTCTTTGAATTATGAATGTGATCATTTGATGTTATCTGGTTTATTCTTGCTTTTTTTAGCCACTAATGAGCATCCTGAGCATCGAGGATTACAGGCATGACATATTGGTGCATGTTTGTCTTTCAATTTTTAAGAGTTTTCCTCTTTCCTTTGAATTCAAACATTGTCCTGTCAGTAATTCTGCACATTCTCAGACTGTTGTTCTCAAAGAAGATAAGTATCTGTTTGATGGGTGATTGTCCTGTTCATTGTATTTGACATAGTTTTCATTGTTTCTATTGATTTGCCCTTCCTAATTATTTCATTTGATGATAATACTTAATATATAGACTTCAGTCTTGCCTCTATGGAGATTGTAGAAGTCATGTCAAAATAATGGTTTAAAAGATTCTTATAGAGACAGAATTGTGAACTTTATACATAAAAATGAAAAAAAATGGTCTTTGTTTCTATGAAGAAATTTTAAAAATAGGATTTAAATTATATGGTAATATATTTTAAATGCCATATGAACAAAAAATATGATAATCAGCAAAATTTTCTCTAGGTGACTGTCCCATTTATTCCCCCACCCCACCTTTCCCTGTTCTGGAGCCTAGAAAGGAAAAGGAAAATTTGTGTTGATTATTAAAGAGTGTGAATTTCTCAAACTAGCTTTTTAGAAGCTCTAGAGGGTTGGGATGTAGAACTGTGTTGGCCAAGAATAAGAAGGAGGAGGAAGAGGAGGAGGAGGAGCGGGAGGAGGAGGAGGAAGAAGAGGAGGATGAGGAGGAGGAAGAAGAGGAGAACGAGGAGGAGGAGGAGGAGGAGGAGGAGGAGGAGGAGGAGGAGGAGGAGGAGGAGGAGGAGGAGGAGGAGGAGGAGGAGAAGAAGAAGAAGAAGAAGAAGAAGAAGAAGAAGAAGAAGAAGAAGAAGAAGAAGAAGAAGAAGAAGAAGAAGAAGAAGAAGAAGAAGAAGAAGAAGAAGAAGAGGGAGAAGAGGAAGAAGAAGAAGACGAAGAAGACGAAGAAGATGAAGAAGACGAAGAAGATGAAGAAGATGAAGAAGATGAAGAGGAGAAGGAGGAGAGGAAAAAGAGGAGCAAGGAGGAGGAAGAAAAAGAAAAGGAGGAGGAGGAAGAAGTACAGAATCAAATTTATCCACATTTTATTTGATGAATATTTATGGCAAAATAAGAGGTTCAAGTTTCATTTTGATCTTTACAGTAGTTCCTGTTTAGCCTCTGGATATACATTTCAAGTGGATACCTGAAATCAATGAAGTACTTTAGAGAGTTAACCCTCATTATCCAGAATTTCCACATCTAGGTGATCAATCAACCAGAAATTTAAAATATTCAGGAAAAAATGTTCCCCAAACATTCAATATAGCAACTATTTATGTACTGTTACATGTATGTTGGTAATAGATATAACCTTGACGTGATTTAAAGTGTAACTTACTTTGTATGACATACTATGCTATTTTCTATATGGGACTGGAGCCTATGCTGATTTTAGTATACTCAATCAGTTCTGGAAGCAACACTGTAAATACCTAGATGACCATTTTATGATTTTACCCAAACAAATATAGCTACAATGAAGCTTCAGGTATAAATTAGGTACAGTAAGACAATTATAACAGTAGCTAATAAAAATAGAAAAATTGTAACAATATACTGTAAAAAAAAAAGTAATGTGAAATGGATATGTAAATGCATACCTGTAATTCCAGGAAACAAGACTAGGCAGGAAAATAATCAAAGAAATATACAGTGAAACTTTAGCTCCAAAAGAACCCAAAAAACAAAATGAAGGTATTAAGTGAATGTGGTCTCTTTTAATTTATGAGATGTTTTTCCATTAATCTTTTCAGAGCACAGTTGAGAACAGGTAACTTGTTGGGTCTTTGTCCGTCCCACGAAAGACAGACTGGGTCTGAGGAAAGGTAAGTGCGTTGCTTGCCCATTCTCCACACTCCCTCAGCCTGGGGGACAATCAGACACAGCGGGGAGCCAAGTCAAGAAGGAAGAGAACTCGTTTATTAACAGAGAGCAGCCCTTTTTAAAGCCAAAAAATGCTGGTGGTATGGCAGGGAAGGAAGAGGAAACAATCACTGTCAAAGTCACACCGTATCATGCACCTAAGCTTTCACGGGCTGATTACACACTGAATGTAAGGTAAATTGGGCTCTACCCACTCACCTCCCTCTCAGCACCATCTTTGTGCTCTGCAGTAACTAACTACAGAAGGGGGAATTACAGTGAAGGTGACTACTGTATAATTGTTTTGTGAAGAGAAAAACGTACCTTATTTAAAGGTTCTTTTCTGACGAGAAAAACCATGCACAATTCTTTTGCCTTTTTCTGAAACTCTAAGATATTTTTCCCCTCCCAACTAACCATCTTCCCACCTGGGTGCTGGAAAGGACAAGCACTCCCAAACTAGCTTAGCTGTGCCATCGAGTCTTTCCAGGGCAACAATGCTTGATAAGAAATGTACTCATTACTTTGCTCAGGTAATTGTAACCTCTCTGTATGGTACTTTCACAATTAAAAAGAAAAAGCAGAAGTACAAACATGATTTATTCCTGAACAACCAAGCTTTCTGTAGCCTATTTCACTCTTCCTATTTTGCTCCCAGACGCCCAGAAGACCCTGGTTTGAAGACATATTCTGTATTGTCAGGTGTATGAGATAAATGACTTCTTTAGAAGAAAATGTGAATTTGGAGATTGAAATTGTGAAGGGAAATCAAACTATTCCATCTTTTTTACTAAGGACTAGAAAAAAATGATATGTGCTTACATGCTGAGAGTAAGCAACTTTTGCCACCTGTGGTAATGAATTTAATTTTGATGCTGTTGTGAAATGTGTCCTGAATCCTAATTCCTTATTTTCTGAGAGCACCACCTCTTCAGAAATTCTGATTTGTACTGTGAATATTTACTTCCTGTAAAATGTAGTTGCTTGGATATTTTGATTTTGTGAAAGCTTGGTTAGTTTGATATTGTTCTCTCAGTTGAATTATAAGCAAGTAAAAATGAATTGAAACTGATTAAATGAAGTTCTTTCTGCCCATTTACTCTGGTACATATTTCTTTGATTTAGGAAATCTACATTTTAAGTCATTCTGGATGACTAACTAGGTCTGTGTATGTGGATGAGTCAATAAGAATTGCAGACTTTGCCACATTGATTTTGGAGCAAAAAATTACAGCTGGTAACTGGGCAATGATTCAGAAGACAGCTGAGGCTGAAGCCATGAGCCCTCCTGATTGTGTTAAGCTCGCAATCTCTTCTAAAACACCCTTCACTCCCCATTCAGTGGTTTCATTGTCTATCCAAAAAGGTTTCTGGAGCTTCATCTTATGCTGACCTCCTAGTATGCCAACATAAGGGGAGTCAAAGCAAGCAAGCCAGATGTGGCAGAGGGATTTTTTTTTGGTCGGTTGTGGGGCCTGAACTCTGGGACTGGGCATTGTCCCTCAGCTCTTCAGCTCAAGTCTAAAACCGCTGATCTAAACAACTGCATAGATCAAGTAGATTTAACTGACATCTACTGAATAATTCACCCAGCAGCAACAGAACACACGTTTTTCTCTGCAGCACATACAACATTTTCCAAAATAGACCACATTTTAGGTCACAAAACAATCTTGTCCAAATTCAGAAACATTGAAGTTATACCTTGCATTCGCTCACACAACAAGGGAATAAAATTAGAACTCAACACCAAAAACCACCAAAGAAAGTCCTCTAACATATGGATGCTGAACAACACACTTTTGAATCACCAGTGGGTCAGGGAAGAGATTAAAAAGGAAATTCAAATGTTCATGCTATTCAACAAAAATGAGCACACAAATGAACAACTCTTCTGGGACAGAGCAAAGGCAGTACAGAGAGGCGAGTTTATAGCTTTGAGTTCCTATATCAACTAATTGGAGAGATGTAAAACCAATAATTTAATGAGACATCTGAACCTCCATGAAAAAGAGCAGCAAGATAAACCCTAATCCAGGAGATGGAAAGAAATAATTAAAAATAAATCAGAATTAAATGAATTAGGATCCAAGAAGGCCATAGAAAGAATCAACAAAAGAATGAGTTGGTTCTTCGAAAAAATTAACAAAATTGACAGGCCCTTAGCAAATCTTATCAGAAAAAGAAGAAAAATCACCCAAATATATAAACTCAGAGATCAGAATGGAAACATCACCACAGAAACAACCAAGATTCAGAACATTATAAGGGAATACTTCTCAAAACTATGCTAATAAGTTTGAGAACTTGGCAGAAATGTACCTTTTCATTGCAAATATTGACATGCCGAAACTAAACCAAGATGAGTTAAAACATTTTAACATGCCCATATGAAACATTGAGATAGAAACTTCAATAAGAGCAGTCCCATTTAAGAAGAGCCCAGGACCAAAAAGATGTGCAGCAGAATTTTATAAGGCTTTCAAAGAAGAGCTCACACCAATAGCCCCTCAAAGAAATTGAAAGAGAAAGTGCACTACAGAACTCACTCTGTGAAGACATCATAACCCTCATCCCAAAATCAGTCAGGGACTCATAAAAAAAGAGAACTTATAGACACATTTCTTTGATGAACATTGATGCAAAATTCTGAACAAAATTTTGGCCAATCGACTTCAGCAATTCATCCAAAAAATCATAAACCATGATCAAACAGGATTCATTTCAGGAATGCAAAGCTGGGCCAATATACGCACATCAATTAATATAATTCATCACATCGACAAGAGCAAGGATAAAAACCACATAGTGATCTCAATAGATGCAGAAAAGGCATTTGAAAAGATTCAACACCCATTGATAATGAAGACTAGAAAAACTAGGAATCCGGTGAACATTCCTCAATACGATGAAGGCTGTATATGACAAACCTACAGCCAGCATTATACTTAATAGTGAAAAACTAAAGCCATTTCCTCTTAAATCAGGAACGAGGCAAGGATGTCCATTCTCGCCACTCCTCTTCAATCTAATATTAGAATGCGTAGCTACAGCAATAAGACAAGATGCAAACATAAAATGGATCTAAATAGGGAAAGATGATGTAAAACACTCCCTCTTTTCAGATGTCATGATCTTGTATTTAAAGAATTCCACTGACTCCACTCCCAAATTATTCAAACTTATTCAAAACTTGGGCAAAGTAACAGGGTATAAATTTAACCCTCAAAAATCAATGGCTTTTCTGTATGCCAAGAATGAGAAAAGTTTGGCTCAAATCAGGAAAGCAACTCCATTCATAATAGAGCCACAAAAAAAGAAAATACCTAGGAATTAACTTAACCAAAGAAGTGAAGGACGTCTATGATGAAAATTTTAAAAGCCTGAAAAAAGTAATCAAAACAGAACATAGAAAGTGGCAAAAACTCCCATGCTCCTGGAATGGAAGGATCAACATCATGAAAATGGCAATATTTCCCAAGGCTATCTACGAATTCAATGCAATATCTATCAATATCCCAGATTCATTCTTAAAGGAATACAAGAGACAATCCAAAAATTCATATAGAACAATAAAAAACCCTGGATAGCATCAAAGATCATTAACAGAAAGAAAAGGGCTGGAGGAATATCAAGACTAAATTTCAAACTCTACTACAACACAGTAGTAATCACAAAAACTTGGTAATGGCACAAGAACAGATCTCAGGACCAATGGAATAGAATTGAACCTAAAGATATATAGCCATCTAATCTTCGATAAGGAAGCTAAATAATTAGAATGGAAGAAAGACAGCCTCTTCAGTAAATGGTGCTGGCAAAATTGGTTAATCACTTGTAGAAAACTGAAGCTAGATCCTTATATATCACCCTGCACAAAAATCAACTCCAAATGGATCAAAGACTTCAGAGTAAAAGCAGACACTCTGAAAACATTACAGGATGCAAAAGGAAAACATTACAGGATGCAAAAGGAAAAACCCTAGGTCTCCTTGGCACAAGAGAAACACAACAAATCAAACAAAAGTTGGACAAATGGGATTGCATGAAATTGCAGAGCTTCTGCAAGGTAAAGGACATAGCAAGCAAGATCAATAGAAAGCCCACGGATTGGGAGATGATCTTCCATAGCCATAAAATGGACCAGGGTCTCATATCTAAAATATACCTGGAACTCAAAAAAATAAATCCCCCAACAACAAATCCTCAGAGAAACAACTGCCCAATAAATAAGTGGGCTAAATGCTTAAAGGGAAACTTCTTTGAAGAAGAAAGTAGGATGGCCGATAGACATATGAAGAAATGCTCAACCTCTCTAGCTATAAAAGAAATGCAAATCAACCCAACATTGAGATACCACCTCAGCCCAGTTAGAATTATATATCTTGATTATAGCCATAATCAAGAATTCTAATAACAACCGATGCTGGAGGGGATGTGGACAGAAGGGAACCTTACTTCATTGTTGGTGGGAATGTAAACTTGTTCAACCACTTTGGAAAGCAGTATGGAGGTTCCTCAAAAGACTTCACATAGAGCTCCCCTATGACCCAGCAATCCCACTTTTGGACATTTACCCAAATGCTTACAAACAAGACCACACTAAAGCTACCAGCATGACTATGTTTATTCCAGCATTATTTACCATAGCTAAGATCTGGAACCAACCCAGATGCCCCTCAGTAGATGAATGGATCTTGAAAATGTGGTATATATACACAATGGAATTCTATGCCTCCATCAGAAAGAATGACATTGCCCCATTTGTTAGGAAATGGAAAGGCTTGGAAAAATTATATTAAGTGAAGTAATCCAAGATCAAAGAAGCATAGGTCCCATGGTTTCCCTTATTTGTAATATCTAGTATATGTATGAGTCAAGCAGAAAAGGTCAGATAATGTGGTGCTAGGAAAATGAACCCTTAGATATGTAATTAAATGTTTTTTCTTTCATACATTTGTTTCTAATACATTTATTAGATTATTTCTTATTTGCTTTGTATGTCCCTCCCCCACAGTATAACCCCTGCTTTCACTATATTTGATGTTGGTACAATTTGTGGAGGAGAAGGGGAAAAACAAGTCGTTTAAGGATAACTGTGGACCCGTTACAAGAATGAGAAGTACAAGTTGTCATGTCGAAAACGAACTTTACAACTTTGGTGGGGGGGGGAGGATGGGGGGGGAGGCTGGGAAGGGATATGAAGGGTAAACAAAGGAGGAGGCTGCAATGCTTGATAAGAAATATACTCATTATCTTGCCCATGTAATTGTAACCCCTCTGTACAGTATGTTCACAGAAAATTAAAATTAAAAAAAGAAGCAAAAAAATGAAAATACACAATATATCAATGAATAAGACACAAAATAAAGAGAATGACTACAACAAATGCAAGATGCCATGTTTGGAAATATAGATCTTTTGTTTTTATTATGAATTTATGACTATATTGGCCCACACCAGGACTCCATCTCTGGTCCCAGAAATGGCCTACCTCCTTAGTGGCTCATAGGCTGGTGTGCTCACCATGACCCATTCACCAATTGGGCCTGCTAGGCCTTGAGTTCAAATTCCAGCATTGCCAAAGATTCATTCTGATGTGAAAAGCCTAGGGTTACACATGTTTTCCTGTTCGGTGAATGTCCTGGGTCTCTTTGAGGATCGAAAATACTATATAAGCAACTCAATAGCTATGGGAATAGGTTGTCATCCATGTAAGCACAGTTGTATCTGTCAACATATTCAATAAAATGCACAATACATCCATGAATAAGATAAATAAAAATTAATAAAAAGTATAACTACACTGAATGCAAGATGCATACCACACCTGTAGGTAAAGAGAGATCCTATGATTTAAAAAGGTGGGCTTGGGGAGTCCAGGAAGATGGCGGAGGAGAAGCTGGAGACTAAGTAAGTTCTCTCATAGAAAGCAGTTTTAGAGTTCCACTGAACAGAGAATTACACCAAGTGTGCCATCACAGCACAGAGAATTAGGCCAGAGAAAGAAACCCGGGCAAGAAGACACTTCTGAGCTCTTGCCAGCAGCAGCCATGGCGGCGGCAGCTGTGGCAGTGGGCGAGCCCAGGAGCCATACCTGAGCAACAGAGATTCCGGGACAGAGGAGCCAGACGCACAGAGGAGCGTATTATACTCAACATCAGTAAGAACCGACAAGGAGCAGACATCTTCATCCTGCAGGTCGCAGACCAGAGACTACCCAGGAACTAAGACTTGGAATGAGTAGAAGCCTGACATCCTCACTCCTTCTCAGGGAGTAGAGGAGGGAAGGCCACCCATCCCCCCCCCAGCACCGGTGTTCTCCATCTTGGATAGCGAAAAAGCTCGAAGGAGCTGCTAGCTCCAACTCAGGCCTTGGAATAAAACGAGTCATTTAGCAGGTCACAACAACTTAACGGCAGCGTGACCTGCCAGACTCAGCTCCACCCAGGGAAAAGTCACCCAGCTCGGCACCAGCCCTAGAAGTGGGTTTCTTCACTGGGTAATCAGAGCCAGAGGCTGCTCCTCCCTCTAGCAGCCTCGACAATCAATTGAAAATCAGTAAACAGAAACCCTGAGAATGGCTCCAGGCTGGGCTCTGTGAGGTTTTCACAAAGTAGCCCCGGAAAAGCTACTGTCTGTTGAAACTCCTCAACTCTACCCAGAACCTAGCCTCATCACTGCATCCCCCTCTTTTGTGATGCTCAAAGCAGATCTGCCTCCCAATGAACTAGCCTGGGAGGAGGATCGCCAAGTCCTGGGTAAAGCAGAGCATTTTTCTGCCTGTTAGAACAAACTGACTTAAGAAACCAACCAAGCGATAATCTTATAAATGTGTTAGAAACACATGCATGAAAGAAAAAAACATTAAAGTACACATCTAAGGGTTCATTTTCCTGACATCACATTATCGGACCTTTTCCGCTTGACTCATACATATACTAGATATTAAAAATAAGGGAAACCATGGGACTTATGTTTCTTTGGGCCTGGCTTACTTCACTTAATATAAGTTTTTCCAAGTTTTTCCGTTTCCTAACAAATGGGGCAATGTCATTCTTTCTGATGGAGGCATAGAATTCCATTGTGTATATATACCACATTCTCTTGATCCATTCATCTACTGAGGGGCATCTGGGTTGGTTCCATATCTTAGCTATGGTAAATAATGCTGCACTAAACATAGTTGTGCTGGTAGCTTTAGTGTGGAGGAGATGGGGAAAAACCAGTTGTTTAAGGATACAGGTGGACCTGTTGCAACAATGAGAAGTACAAGTTGTCATGTCCAAAACTAGCTTTACAACGTCGGTGGGGGGGGGGGAAGGAGAAGGATTGGGATTGGGGGGAGGGGGGAGGCTGGGAAGGTATGTGAAGGGTAAACAAAGGAGGAGGCTGCAATGCTTGGTAAGAAATGTACGCATTATCCTTCCCACGTCATTGTAACACTTCTGTACAGTATGTTCACAAATAAAATAAAATTAAAAAAAAAAAGTAACCAACCAAGCCACAGGACCACAACCAGACCAGAGACTCCAACAAGAAGCTGGTTAAGGACACAAGGGAGATACAGGATTTTTCCCACTTCTCCCAAAAAAAATCAAAGAAGTTTTTTTTCTCTTCTTCTTCTTTGTCTTCTTTTTTTTTATTTTTTATTTTTGGTATCTTATATAAAAATTTTTTTTCTTTTCTAAAACTTTTTTTAATCTTTAATCTTTGTCTTTTTTGAAAAGAAAATTGTTTTCCAGAAATATATTTTTTCCTCTTATACTTTTATTTTAGGGATACGTGAGTGTGCGTTTTTCTTTCTTTTTTGGTCTTCTTTCTCTTTTTTTTTCTTTTTTAATTATCTTTTTGTTTTTTGTTTAGCTCTACTTAACTTCTCATCTTTTTCTTCTTCCTTTCTTATCCTTTTCACCTTCTCCTCTCTTTCATTCTTCTTTATGTGACTTAAATCTTTTTTTTTTTTTTTTTTTATTTGAGAACATACTGTACAGAGGGGCTACAATTACATGGGCAGGAAAATGCATACATTTTTACCAAGCATTGCAGCCTCCTCCTTTGTTTACCCTTCACCTCCCTTCCCACCCTCCCCCCATTCCCCACCCAACTATACTCCCCTCCCCCCCCACACCGACATTGTAAAGTTGGTTTTGACATGACATTATGTACTTCTCATTGTTGCAACAGGTCCACCTGAATCCTTAAACGACTTGTTTGTCCCCATCTCCTCCACATGTTATACTGACATCAAATATAGTGAAAGCGGGGGTTACATTGTGGGGGAGGGACATACAAAGCAACAAAGAAATAATCTTATAAATGCGTTAGAAACACAAGCATGAAAAAAATGAAAACATTAAAATACATATTTAAGGGTTCATTTTCCTAACATCACATTATCTGACCTTTTCCACTTGACTCATACCTATACTAGATATTGCAAATAAGGGAAACCATGGGACCTATGCTTCTTTGGGCCTGGCTTACTTCACTTAATATAATTTTTTCCAAACGTTTCCAGTTCCTAACAAATGGGGCAATGTCATTCTTTCTGATGGAGGCATAGAATTCCATTGTGTATATATACCACATTTTCAAGATCCATTCATCTACTGAGGGGCATCTGGGTTGGTTCCATATCTTAGCTATGGTATATAATGCTGCAATAAACATAGTTGTGCTGGTAGCTTTAGTGTGGTCTTGTTTGTAAACATTTGGGTAAATGCCCAAAAGCGGGATTGCTGGATAATAGGGAGATCTATGTGAAGTCTTTTGAGGAACCTCCATACTGCTTTCCAAAGTAGTTGAACAAGTTTATATTCCCACCAACAATGAAGTACCGTTCCTTTCTGTCCATATCTCCTCAAGCATCTGTTGTTGTTAGAGTTCTTGATTTTTGCTGTTCTAACTGGAGTGAGGTGATATTTCAATGTTGTTTTGATTTGCATTTCTTTTATGGCTAGGGATGTTGAACATTTCTTCATGTGTCTATTGGCCATCGTTCTTTCTTCTTCAGAGAAGCTTCTCTTTAAGTCTTTCGCCCACTTATTTATTGCGCAGTTGTTTCTTTGAGGATTTGTTGTTGGGTGGTTAATTTTTTTTTCCTTTTTTTTTTTTATTTTTAAATTGT
>NW_027204877.1:0-19580 GCF_024711535.1 Dipodomys merriami
GAATAGCAAAAAGAGCAAATTAACCTACCATCAGTTTTGTTACATATTCCTTACACTTTGACATTAAGCACATCATTATAGTATTTTTTATTATTCCTTACAATACTCTTTCCTTGTTCTGAGCTGTCCTTTATGGTTCTAAAAGAAATCAGAAATATATTTCAGGAAAGTATTACATATAATATGAAATGTATGCCTAAAATTGTCTTGTATATTGAAAAAACACTTGTATTTTTACTCTGGTAACAATGATTATAAACGAAGTTACAATTGTATTCCAGTTGGAACACAGACTAGAAACATGAAGGGCAGCACTAAAGAATGCTACTGGTACCACTAATACAGTAAATAAATTTAGGCAAAACTCCTTGAGAATAAAAGCCCAACATTACTTTCATTGTTTTATGTGAAGCATAGAACTTTATTTTAGTAAAGACAAATTTTCACAGATATTACCACCAATTGGGTAAATATTTCTGAAGGCCTTCAAGAAGGATGCTGTGACCATGGTGATAGAAGCAGATTTATCTGGGACCCACTACACAATGTGCAGACACCATTCGATGTATTGCACCTGCGCTAGAATAGTTTTAGTGCTCATGACAGTTCTGCAATTTAAGTAAATAATTCATTATTTCACAAAAAAGACCTAGGCAACAAGGCCAAGAAAATTTCCCAAGTACCTAAAACTGATCAGTTGCAGACCTATAATTCAAATCCAGTTTTCCACCAGACATATCTGAGGATATTCTGTAAATGTTACATTCATTACCTTTTAAGAACTATGGAGCAGATTAATCCACATTATCTTCTACATTACGGTTATAATGACAACAAAATTGCTACAGAATATAAATATTTGTAAATGAAAATGTTATGGTTAATGACTTTGTATCAAATGATCTTTGTATCAAATAAAGATCGGTTTAATTTCTAAAGAAATAGCTGAATGAACATCATTCAGCTTCCACTGTCTGTGGAAGTAATTGGAGTAATTGTTTAAGGAGTAACAAATCCATGTCAATGAAATCTGTGTTTATGAACACAGGCTTTTATCATTAAATACCTTGAATACAGATGGAATAGTTTGTTAGTGATATATAATCCAAAAGGAATAATTTTTTTGATTAGGTACTTTGTTGTACTAAAAATTCTATTCCCTGTTCTAAAACATGTATCAATATAATGGATAGTATTGTTATTATTATAATCTATATATAATATATGTTATATTATTATAACACATACATGATATATGTATATGTATAATTACTGATATTCTATAACTACTATAAATTATATATGCTTAAAATTGGTTTTATTATTATACTGTGAAGGATACAAGGAATGACTTCATTTAAATAAACATATTTTTATGTTTTAGGTGCGTAAGTTATTTTTATGTGGAGTGTTTTTCTTTTTCGGTCGTGGAGCTTCAACTCTGGGCCTGGGTGCTATCCCTCAGCTCTTCAGCTCAAGGCGAGCGCTCTACCACTTGAGCAACAGCACCAAATCCTACATAAGTTATTTTTGTGCCAGTACTGAGGTTTGAATTATGACCTGTGTTGTCCTTGAGCCATTCTGCTCGGGGCTAAAAGTTTATGACTTTAACCCCAGAACAACTTCATACCTTTTTCTTGGCTAATTGTCTGTATGAGTCTCACAGTTATTTTCTGTTTGGGCTAGCTTCAAACAGCTATCTTCAGATCTCCACCTCCTTAGTAGCTGTGATTATCCTTGGCTTGTTCTAAAGTCTTATTATTAATTGTTTGATAATAATATTATAATATTTCATTTCTAAACTAATTCAGAATAAACAAATACTTGTTGGGTAAAACTTTATGTTGCAATAGAAATTATAAGGACCCTTACTTTACTATCAATTTTCAAAGGTATTGTTAGACTACTTCCTTGTCTTACAAGCAGAAAAAATTACATAAACATCCCTATCTTAACTGTCTCATTTTCAACAGTATACAAACTACAATATAAACATTCATCTTCAAGAAATCACACGTCTCTAATCACATATTCACCTTTAATTATTCTCCACATCATTATGAACATCCTCTAAGATAGGCTACACTTATCCACTAGAGTCAGCCTACCACAGCAAACACATTGTGATACTACCTGGATAAAGTTGCTTGTCCTCATCCTCATCAGACTTGCAGCAACTTCAGTGAAGAGCATTTTCTCCTGCTTTGCTTGTAGATATCATCCTGTTCTATTTCCCAGCAAAGAAACTGTGGCTAGCAGGCTTGAGAATTGTTAGATTCAGAGGTTCTTTAGGATTTTTCCTTCAGAATTTTTCCTTTTCTTTCTTGGTAGGTGAATTGGAATAAAAAAAAATAAGCAGTGTATTTCAGTTTAAATGAAAAGACATTTCTTTTAAAATACTACGTTATTGTTCTTTAAATTTATTTTAATTCAAATAGAATAGGGTTGGTTTTAGTGGTGCTTGCCTTTAAATCTATTTAGAAGGCTGAAAGCTGAGGATCATAATTTCAAGACAGACAAGGTAAAATGGACTACGTTACTCACAGACAAGTAAAAATGCACCATGATACTCTTATCTTCAACTAAGAACCAAAAAGCTAAAGGTGAAGCTGTGGCTCAAATGGAAGAATGCCAACTTTGAGCAAAAAAGAAAAGCAAAAGCACCTAGGTTCTGAATTTAAGTACTAGCACAGAAATTATATATATATATATATATATTATATGTATATATGCATATATACATATACATATATGTCTGTCAATATGTAATTATATATGTATATGTATGTATATATAATTACACAATAAATTATTTGCAAGTGTCAACTACATAAGGCAAGCATTTAGTCTTGCTCTTAAAAACAGAATCATATACAATTATGAACCCTTCTGATTTATAGGAGTCAACATATATAGAAATGTAAACGACCAGACTAGGAAATTAATAGAATTATTTTTGTTATAGAATACACTGTATGCCCAAGATTAGGCAAATGATTCTAAGTTGTTTCCCAAAACATAGAAAGAAAAAGCATAATAGTACAACAAATCACATTTAGATATGAACTATGCCGCTCAGTACACAGGTAGATCAGGAAAATATGATAGCTATATGCATATAAATATGCATATATGTGTATGCACATGCACAATGGAATTTTATTTATCCATTAGAAAGAATGATAATGCATCATTTGCAAATAAAGGAAAAATTTGTGGCAAATCATGTTACATGAACTAGGGGAAGAATGTCAAACCCAGGGAGATATGTTTTCTGTTATATCGGAAGGTAGACATGATCAGGATCAATACAATATGCACACTTTGGGGTGGAATCCAAGCATACACCTAGGTATGAACTGAATTAGGGTTGGTTCAGAGAAGAATTCAAATAATGTAATTCCTTAGACTAGCTAACTCACATTCCAACAAAATAAACACCAGGAATCAAGTACTCAGAAGTAGAGCTGGGATCAAGGTAGGGAGAAAAAGATATATGAAGCAATAAAGTGGGGAGAAATGCAATGATCTAACTTAATCCATATCCTACCAAATGAAGAAATTGAGGAAAAGGTGGTAGTGAGAGCACTGGGGAAAATTATGAAAGAGGTGACATTGATCAAGATCCAGTGTACTCATGTACTCATGTATTGAATGTCAACTCCTATGTACAAGTTGAAATCAAAATAAAATTTAAAAACCAGATACTCGGCATGCTTTTGGGAATATTACAGTGATGATGGTTCTCTGAATAACTAACCAAGAATGAAGAGTTTAAGAAAATAAATAGCAGAAAGGAAAATCATGTTTAGCTGGGGAAGGGGTTTAAGAGGGGGCAGATTAATGGAAAGAGGAAGGGATGGCAAATACAATCATTCTATTAATGTAAAAAATGGAACCAGGTACCTTGGAGGATGGGTAGTGTTGGGAATGATTGGGTAAATCAATGTAACCCTTATCAAGATGCATTATACTAATAAACTCGTTGAATTGAAACTTCTTTGCACAACAACTTTATGATAAATACAAATGAATGAAAACAAAGACAATAATTAAATTTGTACTCCATTTCTTGTAGCACAAGTAACATATAGTAAGGTAAAATTTGGACAAAATGTAAAATTAATAAGCGACATGGCAAAATAGTAAACTGGAAATATAGATAACATTGCCTTTGGAAATATACATATCTTATAATATATACTTCAAAAATATCAATATTCTGATTACTTCGATTTTCTTTTGAAAATAAAGTGATCTGTAAACTTTGACACACTCTTATAATGTCTAATGATACATAATTTAGCTAGATTTCCTAAGAAAACCATTGTTATTTATCTTATATTATAAAATATAAGGAACTGTTATGACACCACTAAATTGATACTGAAGTTTCACTCAAATCGCTCCACAGGAGACTGTTACAGATAAGCTGCTACAAGTTCCCAAATCCAAAATATAAGTAAAATTACTTAGAAGGAAATGTCAGGAGGACAATTATTATCTTTCAAAATCAATATCAGCCTTGGACATCCTGAAAGAGACAAATGTGTTTGTTTCATCAGGCCTCTACTGCCAAACAAGATGTGTTGGAAAGACCCATCATGGCAAACTACTACTCACAGTCAGAGCACTATATAGTCAGATCCTCCAAGACGACTATCTCCATGGAAGACTATCTCTAACCTGAATGATCTTCTTTTCACCAAAGAAACAGTGCCTTTAGTAATTTATGTTTTTTTGAATTTATATAATGAATGAACACTTTTTCACAAAAATGAAGTTTGAAATACCTTTGAGCTATTTTCTCATGCTTAAAACTAGCAATACAATAAAAAATAGTAGGCAAAATTTGGAATATTCTGTATCTATGGAAAAAATCTGTAGAAAATAGATTCTGGAAAGAACCAAAGAAATCCAGAGATGTATCTATTTTCCACACAATTGTTCAAGTGGAAGGAAGGCCAACATAGTTTCTTTAAAGTAAGAAATAGTGTAAGGTCTGTACATCCACACTTAACATATATTATATTTGTTGTTAACTTGCTGATTGTACTCTAGGTAGACTTTGTAGACTTGGTTATTCTTGACAGACAAAAATCTACTTGCGTGATACATAGGAACCTTAAGCAAGACTTCCAGATAAACCACATAGCGTGTTAGAAGAGAAAACCATAGTCGTAAAATGAAACTTAGTTTTTGTTGGTCACAGCACATGAACTCCAAGCCTGAGTACTGGCACTCAGTTCTTCGGTTCAAGGCTAGCCCCCTACCACTTTGGTTTTTTGTCGGGTAACTAGAGAGAAATCTCATAGACTTTCTTCCCAGGCTAGCTTAGAATCTCCACTCTCAGATCTCAGTCTCCTAAATGGCTAGGATTTTAGTTATGAGCCACCAGTATCCACCACCCCCAAACTGAAACTTTTGAGATTCTAGTAAGTTCAATTTTCAGTGGAAACCTCAAAAAGTATGGTCAGGAAAGACCTCCTAGAATGGTTCTTGCTACTAAAGAATTGAAGCTACAGAATGAGCAACCAGGAAGTTGTCTGTTAGTAAAGATGCAAGTATAGAAGGGTGCCATTAATTTCAGTTATTTTTTTTCAATATGGTTGATGTTCAGTACAATCTGAGCTTGTTGTCACAATTCATCTACCTCTTTGCATGAGCTGAGCCTGGGCCTATTCTACCTCTAATGCAAGAGATGCAAAAGAATAGCCTTCAGTATTACTGCCTAGGATCATGATAAGTAGTTGAATGCCTGAAAGACGCAATGCATTCCTGGCATGAGAAGATGTGGGAGACACAGCCTAGGGATCAAACTCATGGTCACAGCATTTAACCCCTTCTTCTTCGAGGAAACTGACCTCCCACAACGTGGCAGTGACATAATTCATGTGGTGCATTTTCTGATATGAAGGAGGCATCATGTCTGACTAAACAACTCACGTGTAGTCAAAGAAAAGAAAGTCTTTTGTGGCCCCAATAAGCCCAGTCTCAGTTAATCTTCATCTAATACTTTGTGCAGATTCCAATCCTACCAGAAAGTCCCTGATATGGAGGAAAGTATGATCTGGCTTCTAACTGGTCCTGCGGGAACTGAGACCACTTTCTGTTTTGAATCTGTTCCTCCTGCCAAGGCAGTGGCTGGTGGTGAGAAAGCTCATTCTCTAAATTGTGCCTAGTCCCAAATCTTTTCAAAGAAAGTCAAGAAATGACATATTCTGCCTGATGGAGTGAGTTTCCCATGTACAAAGAGGTCAATTAATACCTTATTCTGAGGCCCAGGTTGAGGTTCTTCACCAGATGCCCTAAGCTGTAGTGGGAGATAGCTCAGACTCCAGGCCATCCTCACGTTTCTCCAGCTCTTTCTCATGAACCAAAAGGTCACAGGAGTTGAGTTGAGAAACAAGGAGAAATGAGAGTAGCAGAAGAAACATCAGCAGGAGTGAAAAAGAGCTCAGAAAATCTCCTAGGACCACTCATATCACTTGGGAGTCACATCATAAAATTAGGCAATAAAAGTAATGAATTACTACTTAAATTAGTAACGTAATTGCTCTTACTACATGTGTTCTGTCAAAAGGTAGCTATCCTAGCTATATATTGAAGAGGAAAAGAGAGCACAATCTTTCCTCAAAAAGTTCTACTGAGTATCTTCATTCACCACCCAGGTTTTCTTAGTCTCTAATTCTCTGTTACTTTCTTTTGCTGGTTCTAGCAATGACATTTGAAAGTGTTAATATCTTCAGAATTAATTACATTTAATTTTAATACATTTCTTATCAAATAAAACAAATTTTCGTGAAAATCTGTCTATGGTACATTTTCCTCCAAGGCATATTAATTAGATGATATTAAGTATTATTTATATAGTTTCATTTTTAAAACTTGAACAAAATGTTTTGTTAAATTAGCACTAATTAGTTGCACATTTTCCATCTCTGTATATGTGTAAAATATATCTTAACAACACCTTATATGTTTTCTTCATCTTTCCTCCTTTCCCAAATAGATTCATTGTGCATCTTCACAGAATCACATAAACTATTTGCCCATATTCTCTCTCCTTCACATTTGTAATCCTCCGTACATATACTTTATTATTACATATACTCAAGAGAGATCCTGTTCTATATCCTCATACATATTTTAAGTGTATTTTATGTTTTGGAATGAATTTCATCAGTGTACACCAAATATTCATATACTTCAGTCGAGTTGACCATGCAGCATGAAGATGAATGTGTTTTTCTAACTTTCATCCATCTTTCATCATTCAACAATTTTGATGAATCTCATTTTATACCTCTTTATTCAACTTTTCATTTTCTTTTTTTCTTTTTTGGGTCCGGTTGTGGGGCCTGAACTCTGGGCCTGGGCTCTGTCCCTCAGCTCTTCAGCTCAAGACTAGCGCTCTACCACTTGGGCCACAGCGCCATTCTGGCTTTTTATCTTTTTGCTTATGTGGTGCTGGGGAATAGAACCCAGGGCCTCATGCATGCAAGGGAAGCGCTGTACCACTGAGTCAGCTTCCCAGACCTTTATTCAACTTTTCAAGATAATTTGTTATTAAGCTTCTAGCATTGTCGTTCCACCCAATTGTTGCCTTCTTAAAATTGCTTCAATTTATAAACTATATATTATTGTCCTGTATGTGTTCTCTGATATATTTAAATTTCAGTCTACCATTCACATATTATAGGACATCTTTAACCTGTTGTAACTGCTATGGAAATCATTATGGAGGTTCCTCACAAAAGCAAAAACACAATTCCGTAAAACCCAGTGAAATTAGGATTATGTATACCCAACAATATTTTGAAATGAAATAGTAGAAGCATTCGCTTTTCTTATATCCCAGTATATGTTTATATCTATGGATATCACATTTTCCTTATTCCTTCATTCTGGGCCACCTAGGTTGACTGCAGAACTTGATTGCTATGAATACTCCTGCCATGAACATGGATATTCATGTTGAATCATATTCCTTCAATATGTATCTAAGTTGCTGTAAAAGTCATTAAAATATATGTCTTTTTGGTATTGTGTAAACTTCCATTCTGAGCTTCATATGGGTTGCATTAGTTTATAATGCCACACAACTAAATATAGTTCTTGATTTATTTCAACCTCTCCAGCATTTGTTTTTATTTGTTTGAGTTGTGATAAGTATTCTGATGTGTAAGATGGAATCTCAGTGACTTTTTGATATATAATTCCTTTGTGGATAAGAATTTCAAACATTTCATTTATTTATTAAACATTTACATTTGTAATTCATTCCTAATCAGTGTCTTTCTTTTTTGTTATTTGATCCATTTTTAAGTTTTAGAATTTGTGATTTTTCCCATTCCAACTAATTACCTTAGAAAAAAATTATATCACTACAGTGGTGCACAATTTACTAAAATCAACCGATTGTGCATTTATAACACTGTTGTTTTTTACAACCAGGCAATTATTTCAATAAAGATGCCCAACTTCTTTCACTAGAAAGATAGATTGAAAGGATAGTATCTCCTATAAGCTCTAAGCTAATCTAAGAATTACCAGTCACAGCCGAGGCCTCAAGAGTTGGGCTAAGTAAAATGCACTAACACAGGAAAACAGCATTTAAAATGATCAAAGGGATTCATAATATTTTTTAAAAGGCACCACTTTCAACAAGCAAACGGTGAAGTTCACAAGCAGACCATAGGAATCTGAACATCAATAAGATCAAAGGATAAAAGTATACAGAAGGAGAACTTTAGAACGTTGACTCAGAACTGGTGGGGGGGGAGGGACCACTAGATAGCAAAACTCAATGCTGAAGGGAAGAAGTGTTTTATCCCAAACCTCAGCTGTGTCTGACTCTCTCACACCACACAGACACACAGACACACACACACAGACAGACACACACACACAAACACACACCTCGTGTACACAGAGAACCCTGGGGCAATTGTATCTGGGACAATGAAGCTTGTATATTCTTCCTTTTAAATAATCAAATGTGATGTTGTGGTTGGCTTCAGAGCCGCACCACACCTGAGCAGGAGGGAAAGGATGCCTTAGACTGCAAGATGGCATTGTGTACCCCTGGCATCCTGTGTAAGAATGCAGTTTATGGTCCCCTAGGTAGGGTTGGCCAAACTGAACTGGGGGTACACTTTGCCTGGAGGATGGAACCCCTGAGCCCTGCATGTATGGTGAACCAGGCATGGAAAACCCTGTGAGCATGTCTGGGATGGTGTCTCAGAAATGGGGAGAAATTGATACCTGTAGTTGGACATGGCAGGAGGCAGGAGGAAGGCAGGAATCCTGAAGAGAGGAGAGGGGCAGGAGTGAATGCACCTTTCCGTGGAGAAGGCTAGGCCACACTAATGAAGTTCCCAGCCCACACGAGGCAGCCACCGCCCAGGTCCACAGATGCCCAACACGATCGTGTCCACAAAACCTGGTCCAGATCCATACCTAGAACCTCCCCACCTGCCCTGGACTCAGTGCAGCAGGAACAGTGAACTCCTGATGTGCCTCCTACACCAGTCCATTGCATCTCAACGATTATAGTCACAATTCTTTCCCTGGTATACCTGTATCTGCTACTCTGTTCTACTACCCATAACTCATAGTGCCATGGTTCCAGCCACCTGATCCCTGACAACCCTGACATTGATACCCTATTCCCCAAAAAAACAAGGCAGGTTCCATACCTTAGCTATGGTAAATAATGCTGCAATAAACATAGTCGTGCTGGTAGTTTAGTGTGGCCTTGTTTGTAAACATTTGGGTAAATGCCCAAAAGTGTGATTGCTGGGTCATAGGGGAACTCTATGTGGAGTCTTTTGAGGAACCTCCATACTACTTTCCAAAGTGTTTGAAAAAGTTTATACTCCCACCAACAATGCAGTAAGGTTCCCTTCTCTCCACATCCCTTCCAGCATCTGTTGTTTAATTAGAGTTCTTGATTTTTGCCATTCTAACTGGGGTGAGGTTGTATCTCAATGTTGTTTGGATTTGCATTTCTTTTATGGCTAGGGAGGTTGAGCATTTCTTCATGTGTCTAGTGGTCTTCCTTCTTTCTTCTTCAGAGAAGTTTCTCTTAAGTCATTTGCCCAATTATTTATTGGGCCGTTGTTTCTTTGAGGATTTGTTGTTGGGGGATTTAATTTTTTGAGTTCCAAGTATATTTTAGATATGAGACTCTTGTCCACTGTATGGCTAGTGAATGAATATCTTCTCCCAATCCGTAGGCTTTCTATTGATCTTGATAGCTATGTCCTTTGCCATGCAGAAGCTCTGAAACTTCATGCAATCCCTTTTGTCCAACCCTTCTTTGATTTGTTGTGTTTCCTGGTCTGTATTAAGAAAATTTCGGCCTGTGCCAAGGAGAACTAGGGTTTCTCCTATTCCATCCTATAATGTTTTCAGATTGTCTGCTTTGACTCCGAGATCTTTGATCCATTTGGAGTTGATTCTGGTGCAGGGTGATATATAAGGATCTAGCTTTAGTTTTCTACAAGTAGTTAACCAATTTTGCCGGCACCATTTACTGAAGAGGCTGTCTTTCTTCCATTGTATTATTTTAGCTCTCTTATCAAAGATCAGATGGCTATATGTCTGTAGGTTCATTTCTGGGTTTCAGTTCTACTCCATTGGTACTGAGGTCGGCTCTTGTGCCAGTACCAAGCTGTTTTGACTACTATGGCTTTATAGTAGAGTTTGAAATTTGGTATTGATATTCCTCCAGCCGTGTTCTTTCTGTTGAGGAGTGTTTTTGCTATTCGGGGTCTTATATACAAGATGTTATCTATGCTATGAACCATATATAATACATAATATAAATTATATATATATATATTATGTAATACCTATCATATTATATATTATTCATTATATATTATATTGTATAAGTTTTATATTATATTACATGTAATATATTATATGTAATACATAATTATATAATATGCACTGTGATATGATATACAATATATAATAGTGTACATAATGTTTCATATATACTATAGTATATATAATAAGTATATAATATAATGCATATATAATATACATTTGTATTGCATATATATATACTATATATACAGTATAGGATATATTGTATAATACATTATATATAATATATATTATATACTAACATACTATATATTAGTATGTGCTATCCATATATAGTTTGTGTGTGTGTGTGCAAGTGTGTGTGCAGTTGCTCTAGTATGGTGCTTGTTTGAGTGCATAGAACCAGAAATTAGATAAAGGGAAAAAAACTATAGTCGAACATGCCACATCAAACCTAAATATTAATGACAATAAAATTATTTCTCAAAAAAAGCTGATCAGAAGAAGCCAGTCACAATAATGACATATTACGGTATAATTCTGTTTACATGAAAGTCAAGAAAAGGTGAAATTAACTGTAGTGATGACCGATCAATTATATAGTCTGGGACTCAGTATGGAGTGGAATTTTACTACAGAAAGACAAGAAATCTTTTAGGGGGTCAAGGAAACACTTTATATTTTATTTGTGGTTGTTGTGGATAAGTATGAATTCATGAGAATATTCAAAAGTAGATATATCTATAGCATTAAGTCACAGTTTACTAAGGTGTTTTAAAACTAGGCAAAAGATAGAACTTTTAAAAATCAAGTAAGTTAATAAAAATAGAAAATAATTTATGTAGGAATCCACGTGTATACTGATAAGTAAGTGAATGTTAAATAAATGGGAAATGCAATTCTTTCTCATGATAGAATGCTAACTGATCAGTACAAATTGAATGAGGGAATTTAGTGTAGATGCCCTTTCCATGTAATCTAATAGAAATGTGCGTCCCAGAGCACTCAAACCTCCCAGAGTACACAGTGAGGTTTGAAATTGACTTCATGGGAAAATGTACAAGTCCCTATTTACAAGTAATAAGAGTTATTTGTGTGTTTATGCATATCCTGGGGCTTGATCTGAGGGCTTAGGTACTGACCCTGAGCTCATTTTGCTCAAGGCTAGTGCTCTACCAATGGAGCCATAGAACCACTTCTGCCTATTCTTGAATAATTTTTGGAGATAAGTGTCATGGATTTTCATTCCCAGGCTCTCTTCAAAATAGCAATTTTCAGATCTCAGCCTTCTCATAGCTGGGTTATAGGTATGAGCCACCATTGCCAGCCTTATCATTAATAATTATTAGAGGAGAAACATCAGTACCCACTGAAATAATGAATCCAAAATTTCAGAATGTAATCAGGAATACTTTTTTAAGGGGTAACCTACAACAACTTCTTTTGAGTTTTATTAGCATATACAGTGACATTTTCATGCAGACATAAAATGTACTCAAATCAAAATTATCCATTTTTTTCTTACACTCCCTTCTTAAAGCAATTTTAGTAAGTTTTATTTGGTTTTAATTTTCTGTGCAGGTCGAGGGTCTTGAAATCAGGGCCTGGGTACTATGCCTATGCTTCTTTTGCTCAAGGCTAGCTTGTGACCAAGTAAGCCACAGCTCCACTTCCTTTTTTATTGGTAGTGTACTGGAGGTAAGACTCTCATGGACATTTCCTGCTCAACTTGGCCTTGAAATAGGATCCTCAAATCTCAGCCTCCTAGTTAACAAGAATTACAGTTGTCAGACACTGTTTTCCAGCTTCATTATTTTTTGTCAGTCCTGAGGCTGGAGCTATGGGCCTGGGCATTGTCCCTGAGCTTTTCAGCTCAAGGACACTGCTCTAAAAGTTGAGCCATTGTGCCACTTCCAGTTTTCTGGTGGTTAATTGGAGAGAAAAATCTTATTGACTTTCCTGCCTTGGCTGGTTTTGAACCATGATAATCAAATTTCAGCCTGCTAAGTAGCTAAATTTACATGGTTGGGCCACCAACCCTGTCTCATT
The DNA here is from genome assembly GCF_024711535.1 of Dipodomys merriami. NCBI lineage: Eukaryota > Metazoa > Chordata > Mammalia > Rodentia > Heteromyidae > Dipodomys > Dipodomys merriami. Next base: position 12,889 of record NW_027204877.1, read on the forward strand.
GTTCATTTTTTTTTGGGGGGTCCAGTTGTGGGTCCTGAATTCTGGGCCTGGGCTCTGTCCCTCAGATCTTCAGCTCAAGGCTAGCTCTCTACCACTTAAGCCCCAGCGCCATTTCTGGCTTTGTTTCTTTTTGCTTATGTGCTGCTGAAGAATCAAAACCAAGGCCTCATGCATGCAAGGCAAGCGCTCTCCCACTGAGCCACCTTCCCCGGCCCCTCATTGTTGATTTTTATATGTGCATATAAAGTACTTTGACTACATTTAGCCTGTCTACTTGGCCTTCTGTTCTCATTGCTACCCCCTAATAAGCGGTATAACAGCTCTCTGAATCAAATGGTCAAAGTAAACCAAGCAAAGGGAAACATAAAAAGTATATACTACTTCTAAGGTTGCTCTGACATGGGCACACTATCACTTCAAGTTAAAAATAGATAAACAGCAAATAAGGCAAAACATCTAGGAGATTCAAATTTAGGGAAATTGAGCAAAGTAAGTCCTCATTTTCATGTTTCAAGTCAAAGTAAAAGGAAAGCAGAAAATGCTGTAGGCAGTTCTAGGCAACCGGTGAGACTTAATAGTCAGATGCAATATATGATAATGTAGTTTGAGGGAAATGTGGACAGTAGTAATGTATTGCTTTTTAATATCCCTGAGTTCAGTGGTTGTGCTGTGATGATGTTGAGAATGTCCTTGTTCATAGGATCTATGTTATATCTTCAAGGGTATTGACACTGTGATGGCTTTGTCTAAAACTTCATTGGGTAATCCTAGCTACTCAGATGGTGAGATCTGAGGATAATGGATCAATTGTCTCCAATTAACCACCAAACATCTAGAAGAGAAGCTGTGACTCATGTTGTAAAGCACTAACTTTGAGGGGGGATAAAAGAAAACAGAGACAGATCTCAAGCCATGAGTTCAATTAAAAAAAAATGATTGGGGAAGAAAGAAAAGGATGTCAAAACCAAGAGTAAAATATGTCATCAGAGTTTGGAGATTACCATCTAGGATGCCTTTAACCAAGAATGCCTCTATTAGATGACTTTTTCTTGTGATTTTATTGTAGGAAAAATGTATTGAATTACATAATAAAAATATGGCTCTCTGAACTTAAAGCAAACAAGAAAAGCCTACCTTGTGCATGCCTATAATGCAGTGAGACCCTCTTATCCAAATAACCGCCAGAAAACTGGAAGTGGCTCTGTGGCTCAAGTGGCAGAGCATTAGCGTTGAGCTGATGTGCTCATAGACAGTTCCCAGACCCAGAGTTCAAATCCCATGACCTTGCTGGAAAAAAAGAAAATATGTCTAAAAGGACATTTAAGGGGCTGGGAAGGTGGCTCAGTGGTAGAGCACTTGCCTTGCATGCCTGAGACCCTGGGTTTGATTCCTCAGTACCACATAAGCAAAAAGAAAAAAGCCGGAAGTGGTGCTGTGGCTCAAGTGGTAGAGCGCTAGACTTGAGCTGAAGAGCTGAGAGACAGCGCCCACGCCCAGAGTTCAGGCCCCACGACCGGACCCCAAAAAAGAAAAAAAAAGGACATTTAAATTATTTTGTAGAAGGTTTTGATTTATGGAGAGTATTTGTTTTTTTTTTTTTTTTATTTTCAAGCCATTACTTAATGACCATTATTTAACTATTGGACTACCGTACTATTTTAATGTTTTTTCAGTCATGGGGCCTGAACTCTTGGCATGGGACTTATCCCTGAGCTCTTTAGCTCAAGACTAATGCTCTAGACACAGAGAGTCCGGGACGAAAGAGCCAGACGCAGCGGGCGAGCGGATTCTACTCAACACCAGCAAGAACCAACAAAGAGCGGACATCTTCACCCTGCAGCTTGCAGACCAGAGACGACCCAGGATCCAAGATTCAGCACCAGAGACGACCCAGGATCCAAGACTCGGCGTGAGTACAAGCCCGACATCCTCACTCCTCAGGGAGCAGAGGAAGGAAGGCCACCCCTCCCCCCCCAGCACCGGTGATCTCCATCTTGGATACCGACAAAGCTCGGAGTTGCTGCTAGCTCCAGCTCAGGCCTTGGAATAAAATGAGTCATTTAGCAGGTCACAAGAACTTAACGCCGAAGTGACCTGCCAGACTCAGCTCCATCCAGGGAAAAGTCACCCAGCTCAGGCGCCAGCCTAGCCTCACTGGGTAACCAGAGCCAGAGGCTGCCCCTCCCTCTAGCAGCCACCACAATCAATTGAAAAACAGAAACCCTGAGAATGGCTCCAGGCTGGGCGCTGTGAGCTTTATCACAAAATAGCCCCAGGGAAAAGCTACTGTTTGTTGAAAGGCCTCAACTCTACCCAGAACCTAGCCTCATCACCACATCCCCCTCTTTTGTGACTCTCAAAGCAGACCATCCTCCCAGAAAACTAACCTGGGAGGGGGATCTCAAAATCTTGGGAAAAGCAGAGCATTTTTCTGCCTCTTCCAACCAACCGACTTAAGAAACCAATCAAGCCACAGGACCTCAAGCTGACCAGAGACTCCAACAAGAGACTGGTTGCAGACAAAAGGGAGATACAGGATTCTTCCCACTCCTCCCCCCCCAAAAAAAAAAAATCAAAAGACTTTTTTTTTTTTTTTTCTTCTTCTTCTTCTTTTCTTTTTTTTTGCTTGTTTTTTGTTTTTTGTTACCTTATATATATATATATATATATATATATATATATATATATATATATATATATAAATTTTTTTCCCTTCTAAAACTTTTATTAATCTTTAATTTTTGCCTCTTCTGAAAAAATAATTGTTTTCCAGTAACTTTTTTTTTTCTCATCTTATAATTTTTATTTCAGAATTACGTGAATGAGAGTTTTCCTTTCTTTTCTTGTCTTCTTTCTCTTTTTCTTTCTTTCTAATTATCTTTTAGTTTTTTATCTAGCTCTACTGAACTTCTGATCTTTTCTTCTCCCTTAAAGCTTTTCACATCTCCTCTATGTCCCTCCCCTTCTCTGAACATATTCACATTCCTCTCTAAATAGACGGTCTTTTAACCTCTATAATAACATTAATTTTTACGTTTCTATTCTTTTTCTGGTCTCTCTTTATTCCCATTTCCGTCTCTTCTTTTTCTCTCTCTCTCTACTTGCATCCTACCCAACCCATTTCCTGCACTGTGATTAGGACATAGTTAACTCTCCCTGTGCCTCCCCACACCAATCTATTCCTATTTTTTACCCACATCTCTCCCTAATCCTAATAATTTCTGGTTTTCCAAATTCTTTTCTGCGGTTCGAAGTCCTTTAACATATAGTCGTTTGATGTTGAATAGATATATCTGTTGAACTAGATTGTATCTGTAGACTATTGACTGTACAAATGCAAACTTTGGTTGATGGTTGCCTTAAGATAGTGTTCTAGCACAAAACTGGTGCAATCTTTATCTCAAATGGGCCGAGTAAGCCGGAAAAACACAAGAAAAATGGCAAATTCGGGTATCTCAATTCCCAACCTTGATAATCAGGGATTAGAACAGATAAAGAATAATCCAGAGGAGAGTTCCCAAATAGCTCTACAAACACTAATAGCAAACATGATAAATGAGAAGTTTGACAATGTACAAAGGACTCTGTATGAGCGTGATAGGGAGAGAGAGGAGGCATCCCAGAAGTTTATACAGGAATATCATAAGCGTGAGGAAGCTTCTCAAAAACTGATACAGGATTTGCGTGAACAACTTGAGAATACTCAAAGAGAAAGGGAGGAATGGCGTGAGCAGGCAGAGAACACTCAAAGAGAACTGCAGGAATCCTACAGAAGGGAGGAAACTAATCAAAGAGTAATTCACGAATTAAGAGACCAGGTAGGGAATACACAAAGATCACTAAAGACATTCATGGAATCCATTAACAAAGAGCTGAAGGAAGTCAGGGAGACCACAAAGGGAATGCTGAATGGAACCCAACAGAAGGAATGGGAGTCCAAAGAAACCATAACCAATCAACTAAGTGATGTGAGAACAAACACTGAACACCAAATTAAGGAAGTAAAGAAATTCATACAAGACCTAAAACAGAGCTTCAACAAAGAACTTGAAGCCATCAAAGCTGACCAATTAGAAGGAAAAGAGATAAAAAACAAAGTAGAGAGTCTTGACAGCAGGTTAGACCATGCAGAAGATCGAATCTCAGGGATTGAAGACAGCCTAGATATTATAGAGAAAGAACATACAACCATCCAAGACAAGTCCAAGACATATGATAGGTCTATCCAACACCTGGAGGACACCATCAGAAGGCCCAATCTAAGGATAATGGGTGTAGAGGAGCACCTAGAAACAGAAGTTAATGGTCTAGGAAATTTGTTTAACAGGATCCTAGCAGAGAACTTCCCAAACATACAAAAAGATAGGCCTATTCAGATACAAGAAGCTTTTAGAACCCCAAATAGACCAGACCAGAATAGGACATCCCACCGTCACATTATAATCCACACAGGATCAACCCAGACCAAGGAAAAGATCCTTAAAGCTGTCAAGGAGAAAAGGTTAATCACCTATAAAGGGAAACCAATTAGAATTACCTCAGATTTCTCAGCAGAGACAATCAAAGCAAGAAGAGCCTGGAATGACGTATGCCATGCCCTAAAAACAAACAACTATCAACCAAGAATACTGTACCCAGCTAAACTCTCCTTCATAACTGAAGGCCAAATAAAAACCTTCCATAGCAAAGAAAAATTGAAACAATAAATCTCCACCAAACCAGCCCTGCAAAAGATTCTTAAAGATGTCCTACACATAGAAAACCAACAAGAACGCAACAAAGGCCAAGAAACTGCACCCAAACTGAGAATCCAAGAACCTTAGGAAGAACCCAATTTTCACAGCCCCCAAGAAGGTGGATAACATGGCAGGAACTCCCAAATACCACTCAGTCCTATCTCTTAACGTTAACGGACTGAACTCTCCAATTAAGCGACATAGACTGTCTAGTTGGATTAAAAAACAAGACCCTTCTATCTGCTGCCTGCAGGAGTCACATCTTGCCCGTAAAAACAAACATATTTTCAAGGTTAAAGGCTGGAACAAAATCTACCAAGCAAACGGCCCTCATAAACAGGCGGGAGTTGCAATCCTAATATCAGATAAAATAGACTTCAAATTAAAATTCGTGAGAAGAGATAAAGAAGGTCGCTACATACTAATTAAAGGATCTCTCCTGCAGGACGATATTACAATTCTAAATATCTATTCGCCAAACAATGGAGCACCCAAATTTATCAAAGAAACACTACTTTCCCTCAAATCCCAGATAGATCCAAAGACATTAATCGTTGGGGATTTTAACACACCACTCTCCCCACTAGATAGATCAACTCGGCAAAAACTCAACAGAGAAACCGCAGATCTAAACAGCTGCATAGATCAACTAGACTTAACAGACATTTACCGAACATTTCACCCAGCAGCATCAGAATACACGTTATTCTCAGCAGCACATGGAACGTTTTCTAAAATAGACCACATTTTAGGCCACAAAGCAAACTTGTCTAAATTCAGAAACATTGAAGTTATACCTTGCATTCTCTCTGACCACAAGGGAATAAAATTAGAACTCAACACCAAAAGCCACCAAAGAAAGTCCGGTATCACATGGAGGCTGAACAACACACTGCTGAATCATGAGTGGGTCATGGAAGAGATTAGAAAGGAAATTCAAATGTTCATGCTATTCAACAAAAATGAACACACAAATTACCAGCTCCTCTGGGACACAGCAAAGGCAGTACTCAGAGAAAAGTTTATAGCTCTGAGCTCCTACATCAACAAATTGGAGAGATCTGAAACTAACAATTTAATGACACATCTAAACCTCCTTGAAAAAGAGCAGCAAGATAAACCCCAATCCAGTAGACGGAAAGAAATAATCAAAATTAAATCAGAATTAAATGAATTAGAATCCAAAAAAACTATAGAAAGAATCAACAAAACAAAGAGTTGGTTCTTCGAAAAACTTAACAAAATTGACAGACCTTTAGCAAACCTTATCAGAAAAAGGAGAGAGCACACCCAAATTAATAAACTCAGAGATGAGAATGGAAACATCACCACGGAAACAACCAAGATTCAGAACATTATAAGGGAATACTTCTCAAAACTTTATGCTAATAAGTTTGAGAACTTGACAGAAATGGACCTTTTCCTAGCAAATATTGACATGCCAAAACTAAACCAAGATGAGTTAAACCAGCTTAACAGGCCCATATCAAGCATTGAAATAGAAACAGCAATAAGAGACCTCCCAGCTAAGAAAAGTCCAGGACCAGATGGTTTTACAGCGGAATTTTACAAGGCCTTCAAAGCAGAGCTCACACCAATACTCCTCCAACTCTTCAATGAAATTGAAAGAGAAAGCTCACTACCGAACACATTCTATGAAGCCATCATAACCCTCATCCCAAAACCAGGCAGGGACTCATCAAAGAAAGAAAACTATAGACCCATTTCTTTGATGAACATTGATGCAAAACTTCTCAACAAAATTTTGGCCAATCGACTTCAACAATTCATCCAAAAAATCATACACCATGATCAAACAGGATTCATTTCAGGGATGCAAAGCTGGTTCAATATACGCAAATCAATTAATATTATTCATCACATCAACAGGAGCAAGAATAAGAACCACATGGTTATCTCAATAGATGCAGAAAAAGCATTTGACAAGATCCAACA
>NW_027204878.1:10000-19568 GCF_024711535.1 Dipodomys merriami
GGAGGAGACGGGGAGCCAACGAGGGGGAGCGAGGGCGGCGAGGCGGATCCCGGGTCGCCGCACACCAGAACGACCGGGCGGGCCCGACCGGCCCCGAGAGCGCACACAAGGGTGGGCGCGGAGCGGGCGCGGGAAGGGAGGGAGGCGCGGACCTCGATCCGGGAGACCGAGGCCGCCCGACCAGCGAACGCCGGCAGCGACCGGGAAGACCGACACCGGCGGGCCAAGCCGGCCGCCGACGCGACCCAACCGCCACCATCCGGGACGGCGGCGCGGGCACACGGGCGCAAGCAGGCCACCGCGCGGTGACGAGCAGAGAGAGGAAGAGCACGGAGAGGGCAGGGGAACCCGTGGCCGGGGGGGGGGAAAGGGCACCACACCGCACCCAAAGCGCGAGGGCACCGCATCACCGACACCCCGCCTGCCGGCCCGGCGGGCACGGGAGCGGCGGCGCGCACACACGGACGGGGAGGAGAGCCAGGCCCCTTCCCCGCCCGGAGGCGGCGCGCCGACGTCCACGGTCCAGCCGGCCAGCCGGCCGGGTCGCGCGTGGCACACACCCGAGCGGCCAGAAAGCCGAGGGTGACGCGCACAACGCAACGCACGCCACACGGCCACGGGGTTTTTCTCCGCCTCCCTCAGAAGCCGGCCCGAATTCACTCGCTCGCACGGACGCGGGGGCCGAGCGCACAACGACCCGCGCCACCGCGGACCGGCGGTGCCGGCAAGGGGTCGGGGGTCTGCGGCGACGACCCGTCGGCGACAAGTCACACCGGCCAACGGCGGCGGCCGGAGGCGGCGGCAGGGACCCCGGGAGGCGGGCGACACCAAACCCAACGCACGCGAGCACGCTCACGCGCGGACACCGCCGGCACAGAGCGGACGGGGCCAGGCACGGGAACCGGGGTCGCGACGGGCACGCGGCGGCGACACGCCGGGAGAGCACAACGCCCCGGATCCGGGACCGGGGCGGGGGACGAAGCCACACGGCTCGAGACGGAGGAGACGATGCGGGCAAGCCTCTGGCACGGCGAGCAGGAGGGAGGCGCGGGAACCCGGGACGACATCGCGCAGGCACGCGAGGCGGCGCCCAGCGGGAGGAGACACGTCACGCCGGCTTCGGGCCCCCGGACGGCCAACTCCCGAGCGAGGGACGCACGCGGGAATCTCACCGCCACCGCCCCCGTGGCGTACCGGCGGTCCCGCTGGCAGGAGCCCTCGCGTCGTGAGCAAAACCGATCCGGGAAGACCCTTCAAAAGCCACCGCCGCCGCGACGACGTGCCTCCCCCACACCGGGAGAGCAGCCTCACGAGCCGAGCGCCGTCCCCCCCACCAAGAGAACACACCACACACGCCCAACTCGACCGTCCGCCGGTGGCCGGCCACCAAGGCCAAACCGGTGAGGATCGCGGAAGGCTGATGCGGGTGAGGAGGGCATGCCGGAAGCCCAATAAGAGCAGCGGGGAGGGTCATCGGGTCGGGTCACCGGGGTGAGAGGCGAGCGAGCGAGCGAGCGGCCACCCCCCCCACGGGCGGGTGGCGCAGCCGCAAACCAGCGGGGAGGTGAGACCTTTCCGGGCACAGCCGGCACGCCAGGGAAACGAACGCGGGATCTCACCACCCCCAACTCCTGGGCGGTCCCGCGCAACGCCTGGGACACCGAGCCGGCCGACCAGCGGACCGGAAACCCCCACCGCGGCAGCGGCGGGCCCCCCCAAAAGAGGCCCGAGAGGGAAAAGGCAGCTCGCACACGCCTCAAAGACCCCGCGAGCGCCCGCGGAGCCACCCGCGCCAGCAGGGCCCCACCGCACCCATCCACACCGCCGGACACGGCACCCATCATCGACCGCCTCTTTTTCGGCCGCGTGAGCAAGGGCCCACACACACCGGGATCCTCGGCTCCGGAGGGCCAGAACCCCCCCGAGCGGCACACCACCACGGGCACGGCGGCCCCGGAACACCGCGGGGCCCGGCGCCCGGCACGGCGCCGTCGTCGCCAACGGGCGGCGGCCCACACAGACGCTCGGGAACAGCGTCGCCAGGGGCCGGAGGGGGAGGGGGACGGGACCCCCCAAAAACCCCACGGCACCCCAAGCACGAGGCCGGGAAGCCACACACCACACGCCCTCGCATCGCGACCCAGCACAGGCTCCAGGCTCCGCCACTCGACACACCGCGCGCGAGGCAGGGGCGGGGACGGATCGGGAACGTCCTCCACTCACCACACCAGACGACGGCCCGGGAGAGGCCCCGCGGGACCCTCCCCCAGCTCGGAGGGGGGAGGCGCGGGCACGCAGTTACCAACGCGGGCAGCCACTAACGCTCAAAAGCGGGACAGGGAGCGGCAGGGCCGCGGGAGCCCATCGGGGGCGGGCCCCCGCCAACCCGGCAGCGAACGCCGCCTCCCGAACGAGGATCGCTAGAGAACCTCTCCTCACTCTGAGGGTGGCCCGCACCCAACCCCGACGGGAACCCCGCCGGGACCAGCACACATCAAAGGCGTCCATCCTTCCCACCACGGGTGGCAGGGAGGGGTGGGGCGGGGGGGGGTCTGCGGCAGCAGCAACACCAACCCTGGTCGGTCGGCCTTGCCGTGCGGGGCCAGAGCAAAGTCGCGCACACGGGCGGGGAAGCCCGCACAGGCCCGGCTCGCCTCCCACTGCAACATCTCAGGTCCCCCGGTGCAACAAGAGCCAGGTGACACGGCAGGGAAGACAAGCCAGGACCAGGGCCGGCAGCTCATGCGGGGAAGCCACCCGCCCGGCGCAACAAGGGAAGAGCGCTCCTCCTCTGGGGAACCGCCTCGACCCCCCCCCAGCAGAGACGTCAATCTCTGCGATAACTTTTTTCTCACTCGCACAAGCCCCACAAACCCAAGGACGGCCGGGACACACCACGGGCAGCAGGCTGGCACAAGGCAACGGACAACGCCGGGATCGGGAACGACACCACCACTCAGCCTCAGGCACCTGAGAGAACCGACCGGGAGCGTTCCGGGAGCACCGCAAGAGGGCAGAGCGCGAGGCGCGGCTTTTCACACCACACAGCACGGGCAAGCACGGAGCACCGACCCTCCCTCTCCGCGGAGAGAGCCGACCCCCGTGCCGATAACGAGTCACGGGAAGAGAGGAGCAAGATCAGGGGCGCCCCCCCTCCTCCAGCGTGTACAAGTCCCCGACCTCACGGCGAGGGCAGGGAGAGCGCAGCCGGACCCGGTTGCCGCACCCCTGCCTCCCCGCACACCACCGGCGCCGGCACGGTGGGACGGTGAGGGCAGGGGCCCACGGGCAGAACGAGAAGAGCGGTCCCATTCGCCATGAATGTCCGTCCCTCGCCTGGCGCAGCTTAGGCCCGGGCCCGAAGGAGATCGCAACGTCACCACATCAATCACACCGAGGGGGCGGAGAAGACAGCCACACGGCACTCGGGAGGCGGTGGGGCCCAGGAAGCTCGGCTCCCGAGAGGGCCAACAGCCTGGGATAAAAGCGTAGCCAGGACAGACAACCTTTCGTGAGTAACGAGCGAGGTAAAAGGAAAAAAAAAAAAAAAAAAAAGAAAAAAAGGAAAAAAAAAACTTAAAAAAATAAAAAAATAAAAAAAGTACCACGGGCTTCAGCGTCCCTGGCGCTCGGGATTACCAGGACACCTCCACCGGGCACAGAGCCGAAAGAAGCTAGAGAGGAAAAAAAGAAAAAGAAAAAGAACCACGGACAGCGCTCGGGAGTAGCGCAGGTCAGCGGCCGACCAGGCCCGCCATCGGGAAGCGGCAGGTCGGGGGAGTTGGAGCTAGGGGCGATAGGGGGGAAAAAAAAAAAAAAAAAAAGCCACGGAGGTCGGACGAGCACGACGGCAGGACGGGGATGCCGCACACGCACAGGCAAGGCAAGGCAGGACTCGCCCCCCGCCTTTTCCTCCTCAAGCCGGCCACGGCGAGGGAAGCACACCGCGCGGGCCTACCTATGCACCCCAGGCAACCAACCACTCTCCTCCTCGGCGTGCCGAGGCAAGGGCCAGAATCCGGCACCGGGAGCGGGGGAGAGATCAAGGACGACGGGACTCACTCAGCCACCAACCAACCACCACCACCACCACCACCACCACCACACCCACGAGCCACCACAGGGGCAAGGCCTGCTCAGGGCAGCGGGAGCCCGGGGTGCGGGGGGAAGGGCAGGGGGACCCGGACCGGGAAGAGACGGGAAAGGCCCGGCACACAGCATCCGAGAGAGCCCCAAAAGACCCGCTGACAGCCACCGGGACACAGCATGCCAGCACCCTCCTGCAGGTACAAAATCCTCACGTCACCACGCCAAAACCAGCTGGTCACGCAGGGGCGACAACTCGCTGGCGACAGGGACCTCTCGGAAACCACATCGGGGACACCTGTCCCCAACACGTCCCCAACAGAGCCAGACACGGAACTCTCAGGGACAGCTGGTCGACCACATAAGGCGAAGACAGACGAAGAGAGAGGGCGGGAGCGGGGTCAGGGGACGCACCCGCCCCACTACCCCGGGTGCGCACGGGCTCACGGCACGAGCGGCACGGGGAGCCTTCCCCCGGCAGACGCGAGGCACCCACTCCGAGAGGCACCCAGCCACCACACCCACACCGCGCGGGGTCGGTGGTGAGCGCCCTGCCGCCAGCACGCACACACGCGGGACTCCCGGGCTCGGGTCCCCGACTCCCGAGGTGCTCCCTCCACCTCGACTTTTCCCCTACGCAGGGCCCACCGGGCAAGTCCCCGCCATCGCGCACACCGCAGACGGTAGGTAGGTAGGTCCCGGCCCCGAGGCTCGCCTCGGCCGTGCCCACGGCTCCTCGCGCCGGAGAAGTCTGTCCTCCGGCCTCCGGGGCCGTGGAGAAGGCCGTGGAGGAAGGCCACACGGGGCCGGCGACCCAGGCCCTCGCGCCCGGCACGCGCCAAGCGCTCACTCGGAGGTGACTCCGACGACCATCCTATGTCGGGGAGGGGCGGGGTGTAGGTCCCGGCCCCGAGGCTCGCCTCGGCCGTGCCCACGGCTCCTCCCGCCGCAGAGGTCTGGCCTCTGGCCTCCGGGGCCATGGAGGGAGACCACACGGGGCCGGCGACCCAGGCCCTCGCGCCCGGCACGCGCCAAGCGCTCACTCGGAGGTGACTCCGACGACCATCCTATGTCGGGGAGGGGGGGGGGGGTGTAGGTCCCGGCCCCGAGGCTCGCCTCGGCCGTGCCCACGGCTCCTCCCGCCGCAGAGGTCTGTCCTCCGGCCTCCGGGGCCGTGGAGGGAGACCACACGGGGCCGGCGACCCAGGCCCTCGCGCCCGGCACGCGCCAAGCGCTCACTCGGAGGTGACTCCGGGGAGGGGGGGTGGTCCGAGTCCGGGCCGGGACCGGCCCCACCACCTAGCGGCTCACCCGGGGACCCTTTCCCCCGACTCCCGAGACGTCCCTCGTACTCTCCTTCTTTCGCCCTCAAAGACCAGAGTCCAGGGAGGGGAGGAGGACAAGGCGTCGGGCCCAGACAGAACTACGGGAGGGGAGGAGGACAAGGCGTCGGGCCCAGACAGAACTACTGGTCGACCCGACCAAGCCGCCACCCCCGGCACAGACCGGGCACGGAAGAGAGAGCGGCGACTCACGGCCCCACCCCGCGCTCGCCTGCGGGCGCAAAGTCCGACAGAACAGCCGCCCCGGCGCCACAGCGACACCACGGCGACAGTCGCGCCCGGCACCCGGTAGAGGCCGGGCCTCCGCCCGGCTCGCTGCCGCCAGACCTCCTCCTTCACTCGCTCGCTCGGCTGAGAACGAGGGGACTGTCATATCAAGGCGGACGCCAGGGGGAGCACGACAACCGCCTTCCAACGACCGACTCCACCGAGCCGCCGTACCCCGGATCGGCGCGCGCCGGCCGGCTCTGAGCTCCGGAGACACAGAACACGGAAACGAATCGCCTCACTCCCCACCGCCACGCACCGAGAGGCACAACCTAGGTCAGGACCTGCAGCCGGGTCCTCTCTGCGACCTCACGAACGACACCAGAGCCACCAGAGACCTAGACCGAGATCGAGCCGCCGCCGCCGCCGCCGCCGCCAGCGACCAAAGTGAAACCAGGAACCAGGACGGGAGTCGCCCGAACGGAGCGGCCCGAACCCGAGAACCGGGAAGCCGGGATCGGTCCCAAGCAGGAAGGGGCGGCAAAGACGGCAGGCCTGCACCACGAGAGAAAACGAACCGGCCACCCGCACGACCTCCGCCGCCCGTGGCAAGACCCCCACCCCCACCCAACATGGCCAGAAAAGGGCAAGTGAGCGCTCGTCCCACCGTCTGCCCGCCCGTCTTTTTTTTTTTTTTTTGGGGGGGGGGGTGTTTGTACGTTTTGTTTTCTTTTTCCCCCAGATGGAAACCAGAAAGAAACAACAACAACAACAACAACAACAACAACAACAACAACAACAACAACAACAACAACAAAAAACTCCCAAAGATGGGTCGGCTCCAGCAAGAGACGAGCCCTCGGGAGGCACCCCGCTCACTTGTGAAAGTCCGCCGCCCGCCCGCCCCACAACACGCTCCCTCCCCCCGCCCCCACCCGCCCCCCCCCCCCCTTCACAGGCAGGGAAAGGGCAGGGGGAAGGCCAGAGAGAGGTTTCTTCTAACACAGAGAGGGTAGGTACACGTCACGCACACAGGTCTGGAAACCCACGGTGACAGCGCCATGGGAAGCGTGAGTCCACTCACCCATCACTAAATGACAGGAAAGCCAAACGAGAGCCGCTGGCTGGGCAGAAAAGGCCTTTGACAAAATTCAACATTCATTCATGCTAAAAGCTCTGGAGAAAATAGGAATAGAAGGAACATTTCTAAAAACAATAAAAGCCATTTATGACAGACCAATAGCCAATATTATACTTAATGGGGAAAAGCTACAACCAATTCTCCTAAAATCAGGAACAAGGCAAGGATGCCCACTGTCTCCACTCCTCTTCAATATAGTCCTAGAACCCTTAGCCAGGGCAATAAGGCAAGAAAAAGACATTAAAGGGATCCGCATAGGGAAAGAAAAAGTTAAACTATCCCTTTTTGCAGACGACATGATACTATACCTCCACGATCCCTAAAAGTCCATCCCGAATCTCTTAGAAATCATAACTCTCTTCGTCAAAATAGCAGGATACAAAATAAACCCACAAAAATCAGTTGCCTTCCTATACACTGATAATGTACAGGAAGAGAGGGAAATAAAGGGAGCAACCCCATTCACAATAACCTCCCGAAAAATAAAATATTTAGGAATTAACCTAACCAAAGATGTAAAAGAACTATTTAATGAGAACTATAAAAAGTTAAAGAAAGAAATTGCAGAAGACACTAGGAAATGGAAAGACCTCCCATGCTCCTGGATAGGCCGACTTAATATAGTAAAGATGGTAATACTTCCAAAACTAATATACAAATTCAACGCAATTCCTATTAAAATCCCAATGACGTACATCACTGAAATACAGAAAACAGTCCAAAAATTCATATGGAACAACAAAAGACCTAGAATAGCCAAAACAATTCTAGGGGATAAAGACAATATGGGAGGGCTATCCATGCCGAACTTCAAACTCTACTACAGAGCTATAATAACAAAGACAGCATGGTACTGGCACAAAAACAGACCCGAAGACCAATGGAACAGAATAGAAGATCCAGAAATAAATCCACAGGCCTACAGCCAGCTGATATTCGACAAAGGAGCCAAAGACATACAATGGAAGAAACACAGCCTCTTCAACCGCTGGTACTGGGAAAACTGGGCAGCCACATGCAGAAAACTAAAAGTGGACCCCAGCCTATCACCATGCACCAACATCAACTCAAAATGGATTAAAGACCTTAACATTAAACCTGAATCTCTGAAACTACTGCAGGACAGAGTAGGAGAGACACTTGAACTAATAGGCACAGGAAGGAACTTCCTGAACAGAGTCCCAGGGTCACAACAAATTGGAGAGAGACTCGACAAATGGGACTACCTTAAAATAAAAAAAAAAAAAAAAAAACAAAAACAAAAACAAAAAAACAGCTAGCCTTTTCTAATAGGCTCTGCCACTCTCTCTGGAGCAGGATTCGGGGCATGAGGCGATGAATCTGAACCCGACACACAGGTGTTGGAGGGTAGAGGCATCTTCACTCACATGCCTGTGGTGGAGGACCTGGACCCGAGTGTGGCGGTGCACAGTGGGTGTGGGTGTGTGTGTCTGTGACTCTGTGTGTGTGTGTCTGTGACTCTGTGTGTGTGTGTGTGTGTGTGTGTGTGTGTGTGTGTGTGTGTGTGTGTGTGTGTGTGCGCGCGGGGCTGGGGGGAGGGCAGGTAGGGAACCCTAGGAGGAAAGACAGGGAGAGACAGACGAGGGGCCCCGGCCCAAACAGAGTGGGGGGGGTCAGAGGGGCGATCCTATCTCCCGGGGGGGGGGGGTGAAGCATGGTTAGAACCCACAGGCCCGGCGGGCGTACTTCTCTTTGGAGTTCGCACTGGGAACATATGCGGGCAGAAGCGCCCCAGCACACACATCGCATCGCAGACGGGTAGAGAGGCAGAGCCAGGGGGTCAGGCATGGTAAACACTCTATTCCGTCAACACACACACACACACACACACACACACACACACACACACACACACACACACACACACACACACACACACACACACACACACACCCCTTAGGGTGTGTGTACAATATCCACAAGGTAAAAGTTTATTCATCCATTCCCCAAAGAAGAAGAAGAAGATTATGTCAGTTACAGGGAAGTAGATGGATGGACTGATGGACTAGGAGCGGCGGGGGGGGGGGGGGGGGGGGCAGAGGGGGGGGGTGCCGGCGGCGGCGGAGAAGAACCTAGAACAGGTGATGCCAGGGGAAGACAGACCGGCGGAGAGACAGACAGACCGACCAACCAACGGCACCTGTTTTCTCTCCTACGTGGATGCTAGACCTAAACTATAACTGGACATGGTAAGCTACACAGCACTCCGGGCAAACAGAGTGTGTGTGTGTCCCCGTGTGTGTGACACACATACTGTCCTTTTGTCAGAAGGTGTAACTTCTCTGAGCATTTAAGATATTGCAGAGAAGACACAAGACGTAATATCCGTAAGTGGCACGACTGTGAACGTATTATAACAACCGGACGTGTGAGGACCAAAGCTGGAATTAGGAGGACAGAAATGTACCTGTCCTCACGCTTTGGGTCATGATCACAAGTACATTTGGTTTAGGATCTTTCAAAACACATCGATGTATCCTTCTGGACACGATGGTCTAGGACCACACTAGTCAATAGCCACTTCAAAGCCAGATCCGCGGTTGGATACGTTTCAATTGGCTTATATTGCATCCTCCAATATTTTTCTCTTCTTTTTATTCTACCTTCTCACTAAAGATCCAGTGGTATAAAGCTACTTTTATTCTCTTAATATTCCATAACTGAAGTGATCTGCTTTGTTTTGCAGCTTTCTCAGCTTAATTCACTGAGGCCTATTTAGTCACACATGATGAGAGGTCCAGAAACATCTTTGGGGCCACGGATGGCTTTT
>NW_027204879.1:0-19557 GCF_024711535.1 Dipodomys merriami
AAAGTTTTAGAAAAGGAAAAAAAAAATATATATATATATATATATATATATATATATATATATATATATATATATAAGGTACCCAAAAAAAAAGAAAGAAAAAAGAGAAGAAGAAGAAAAAAGAAAAAAAAAGTTCTTTGATTTTTTTTTTATTTTTTTGGGAGGGGTGGGAAGAATCCTGTATCTCCCTTTTGTCTGTATCCAGACTCTTGTTGGAGTCTCTGGTCAGCTTGAGGTCCTGTGGCTTGATTGGTTTCTTAAGTCAGTTAGTTCCAACAGGCAGAAAAATGCTCTGCTTTACCCAAGATTTTGAGATCCCCCCTCCCAGGTTAGTTTAATGGGAAGGTGATCTGCTTTGATAATCACAAAAGAGGGGGATGCAGTGATGAGGCTAGGTTCTGGGTAGAGTTGAGTCCTTTCAACAAACAGTAGCTTTTCCCTGGGGCTATTTTGTGAAAAACTCTCAGAGCCCAGCCTGGAGCTATTCTCAGGGTTTCTGTTTTTCAATTGATTGTGGAGGCTGCTAGAGGGAGGGGCAGCCTCTGGCTCTGGTTACCCAGTGAGGAAAGCCACTCCAATGGCTGGCCCCTGAGCTGGGTGACTTTTCCCTGGATGGAGCTGAGTCTGGCAGGTCACTTCAAAGTTAAGTTCTTGTGACCTGCTAAATGACTCGTTTAATTCCAAGTCCTGAGCTGGAGCTAGCAGCTCCTCCGAGCTTTGTTGGCATCCAAGATGGAGATCAGCGGTGCTGTGGGAGGAGGGGTGGCCTTCCCTCCTTTGCTCCCTGAGAAGTAGTGAGGACGTCGGGCTTCTACTCACACCGAGTCTTGGATCCTGGGTTGTCTCTGTTCTGCAAACTGCAGGATGAAGATGTCTGCTCCTTGTTGGTTCTTGCTGGTGTTGAGTAGAATCCGCTTGCCGGCTGGGTCTGGCTCCTTTGTCCCGGACTCTGTATGGCTCAGGTTGGGTGCCCTGCAGTCACCGCCGCGACCTTGCCACCGCCGTGGCAGCTGCTGGCAAGCGCTCAGATGTGTCTCCTTGCCTTGGCTTCCCCTCTCTTGTCTAACTCTCTGTCCTGTGATGGCACACTTGGTGTGATTCTCTGGCTTAGGACTGTTCACTGGAACTCTAAAACTGCTTTCTGTGTGAGAGCTTGTTCAGATTCCAGCTTCTCCTCCGCCATCTTCCCGGAACTCTCACTGTTACATTCTTCTATGTGTCTGTTCTTTCACTACTAAACATGGTAATAAGGTTCAAATCTAGTATGAGGGTTCAAGCTACACCATTTTACACAATTGTTCTGACTGACCTGTATTCCTTGAGTTTACATACGACTTTATTGAACAGGTGGACCAATATTCTACAGAGATATCTAGATGTTTGAAAGTGACTCATATTTTGCACCTTGTGAAAACACAAGACCCCAGATATTATATATAGAAAAATGTCTTTAGAGAATGCTTGAAGCATTTAAATTAATTTAGGAATACGTTAAGATTTAGTTAACGCTATAGTATAATAAAGTTGAATGGTAACGAGTTGAACTGTACTACAAAGTAGAGTGAGAGGGGATAAAATAGAATGATGGACCACATAGGAGATATATGTAATTGCTATTGTGTTTCAAAGAACAGAAAGACTTCAGAAACGAGAAGGAGGAAAATAATCAAAGTGTTCTGAATCACGTTTCTTTTTATTCCACCTAATAATGTGGACTAAGAGTCAGAGAAGATGGGAAAAAATAAAATAGAAAATAAAGCATTGTATAGACCTGTTACAATGTAAAGAAATTGTAATAGTAATATGATTACTAATTTCCAAAGAAATAAAAGAAAGAATAGATGAACCCTAAAGGCAAAAAGAATGAGGAGAGAAAAGAAGCAAAGTAAAACCTTTATCAATAACAAACACAAGAGTTTGGAAGTAGAAAAAGCAGTGGAAATATTCTAAAAAACAATAAAATAATAAAAATTGCTATCGTGGATAAAATATGGATCACATTTCATCATATAAAATTTTGAAAAAACATACTAAGAATAAAAATTTAAAAGTCATAATTTAAAACAATATTTACATTATAACTAGACAGTACAGTTCAGTGATAAAAACTTGGCCCAGCATATGTAAAAGAGTAGAGTGATCACCAAGCATTACAAAGTACACACAAAGCACACACACACACACACAAACCACATAAATACATACACACACACACAACACATACACACATTTGGAATATTCATATTATCATATTAACAGAGTAAATTATTACAAATAGTAAAAAGTTAATATATTGAATCATAATATTGCTTGTACTATTTAAAATTTAGTAGAAATAAAATAGTCACGATATACGTGGATTCTTATAGATTAAATAAATTGAAAATTAAGAAATAGAAGGCAGGAGAACCTTTGCAAAGAGTTTTAAAAAAATAAACATTTTGGAACATTTATCCTTTTATTTTTACAAAAGATTGATGTTATTGGAGTTTTAACTCAAGATTTAGAATATGATAACCAGGTGCTCTATATTGCGCTAGGGATGGCTATATCTCTATTCATTTCACTCTGGATATTTTTTTGGGGGGTCCTGTCGTGGGGCCTGAACTCAGGGCTTTTGCGCTGTCCCTCAGCTCTTCAGCTCAAAACTAGTATTCTACCACTTGAGTCACAGCGCCATTTCCAGCTTCTTTCTTTTTGCTTATGTGGTGCTGAGGAATCGATCCCAGGGTTTCATGCATGCAAGGCAAGCACTCTACCACTGAGCCACCTTCCCAGGCCACTCTGGATATTTTTGTACTAAGGTCTCATAGTTTGTCAGGCTCTCCCTATTTACAAACCCTACTTGCAGTTCCTACCATAGCTAGAAAATGGAAGCCACAAATCATCATGCCCAGATTAAACTTTTTTTTAAATTCAAGTACAAATATTTACAAAAAAGTGACCAGGTAATGAAGCCTTTCTTGAAAATAGAGTAAGTATTTGTTAACTGGAAAAATATGTTTAGAACCTTAAAAAATAAATTTATTTAAATTCACCAACCATATAAAAATTAAGAAAATAATATTAGAAATTCACATGCTAACTATATTTAAAGCAAAATATATGTATCTGAATAATTTATATGTGTAAAAATCATGCAAAATTAAATTAACTAATCCTACAACTCTGAAAAAAGAATTACCCCCCAAAACAAAGGAAAATAATTAAGTTCAAAAATTGAAATTTAGAAAATAAAATTATGTGCACTCTTTAGTTGATTTAAGTAATTGTAAATCCACCGTATATCAATTTTATATTAATAAAATGCATGAACAAAGAAAGCAAAAGTACCCATTGATAAATAGCAACAGCAAAAGTCTCAGTAGTTGTTTGAGTGTGCAAAAAACAAAAATTGATGGAGTGGATAACAATGCTCTTTCCATAAATAATGTACTCATTACCTTACTTATGTAACTGTAACCCCTCTGTACATTACCTTTACAATGAAATTAAATTGAAATTAAAAATAAACCAAATAATATACCAATTAAGAATTCTTAGAAGCCATCGGTTAAAAACCTTGTAAAAAACTGTCCCAGGTACCCGAGGAATATACTTTGATGATACTATTAGAATACCTAAACTTCAGCACAGAAGCCAAAAGTTTAAAAACTGTTACAAAGTAAAGTATTAAATCAGAATATATTAGTATAATAATTAGTTGGATTTTTAGTGGTAGTCAAATATGTAAGGAATGAGGCAATTTGCCATTTGTTTTCACGTAATACGTGAGAAAGACTTTTCTAGGTCTTTTTAAATATATCATAAGTTAATGAAGAAACTATTTTTTCACATCATATGATAATCAGATAAAGATTATATTAAAGCAAAGAACATATTGTAATATGTTTTTGGATGTTAATATATATACCTAGTTTGGTTGTGGGCAATTATGGGGATTTCAATCGGAGTATTGTTCTTGATAGGCTGGCATCATATCAGTGGTTAATTTTAGGATAGGGGTTCCCTTTCCACAAGAACATTCACCTGTTCTGTCCTTTTAGCCTTCCCATCATCAATGGCATCAGAGTTGCACACTAACTTTCTAGCTTCCTACCTTGGCCGGCCTAGATCCTGCAGTCCTTCCAATCTTAGTCTCTAGATAGTGCAGGATGGTGGAAATGATCCAATGCACCCAGCTATAGACTGAGAAGGAAGTCCACAAAAATTTGTTCTGGTTTCTGTTCTCAAGCCTCCGAAGTAATTAAGAGTACAGATTAGAGACTCTGCTGCCAAGCAGTAATAGTATTTGTAAAGCAATTAGACATATTATGACTTAGGCTTGTGATTACCTCAGGAAAGAATGAAAGAGCAATTAACCATAGAAGACAAGAAGAATTTAACTAGCTACTCAGAGGCTGAATCACCATAGCAAGCTACTCAGGAGGCTGAGATCTGAAGACCACTGTTCAAAGTGGTAGACCACTATCCTTGGGCACAGAAGCTTAGAGATAGTGCCCAAGCACTATCAAGCCTCAGGAATGATGAATGCATGCATGAGCACATGCACATGCAAGTGTGTGTACAGGCACATGTACACACACACACACACACACACACACACACACACACAAATGTGTATTTTAAGGCAGAGTTCTTTTATTTTTACCTTGCTGTACTTTCCTTGTATTAGTTCACCAATTAACAAAATCAGCTAAGCACCTATTTACATACAACTCATCATGTTTCTCTAAAGTCTACTCTCTTTTTGGAAACCTGATTTTATTTGACCCAAAAGTAAATTATACAGGAGGTCAGTTCATCTCTCTCAACTCTGTAGTGTTAGTAGATTGTTTAGGTTCTTCCTAGCAATATGATTTTGTGAAATCCTGCATCAAGCAGCATATTTCTTTCACAAGAAGGGAAGCCTCTATCAAACAATTAGTAATAGGTTTTTCTCCTCCTGGCAAGCATCTGTAGTTTTATTATCTTCATATAATCCATGATCTGTCTGTGTATGCCAAAGACAGCTGTGAAAATAAAAAGACCCTTCTCAGCGCTTAGATTCTGTATACCATTCATAGATATGAAGGTGTTTAAATATTACTTAAATTGCTTTGAACTAAATAATGTTCACCTTGACTATCTTGAGAAAGAAGAATAGGTTTTTCAGCATTTTAGGTAAGAACGCAAGTGAAAGAAAAGGAAAAATGAGGAATAAGTCAACACATACATTCAAATGAAACAAAACAACCCAAGAAAACACAAATTAATTCAGTATTCAAGAACCAGCAGGAAATGCAACGATTTTTTAAAAATCAAGTATGATAAGCTTATGAAAATCCTGACTCTATGGGAGTCTACTGTTGTGAGGATAGTGTTTATCCACTGGCCAGACTGGACAGAAAGATCTATACACTATGCCAGGCACTTATTCTAATTTCCAGGAAGAATAACATCAAATGGACATCGCCCATGATCATCCTCAAGTAGGAAGCCAGATTCTATCTAAAAATTAATCAGGATAATTTAGGGCTGAGGGCATGTGGCACTGTGGCTCAAGTGGTAGATAGCTAGCCTTGAGCTGAAGAGCTGAGGGACAGCGCCCAGGCCCAGAGTTCAAGCCCCAAGACCGGACCCCCCTCCCACAAAAAAGGTGATGGCTTTTCAAGTACTTATATATCAACTGAGTTACCTTTGTGGAGCTAATGGATTCAATATAAGCTTTGCTTAAAAGCTATTTCTAAATTTCTGCAGCTTAAAATTTCCCAAATGAGGTCTTACTGGCACAAATCTCTACCTGACCCTTTACCCTTTTTCCATGTAGGAACAGACCAACCAGAATATCTTAACCTGACAGCATAGATTGTCTTAATGGAAAAAAACTTAAATGTTACAAGGGATCATAGACAGATGAACAGTTCAGAAAGAACTGTTCAGACTAGAAGGTATTTTATCAAAATGTAATTGTTTATTATACCTATCGTTTCAAAAGTAGCTAACGTCAAGAAGATAAAAAAAAATTGTTTATATGCATGATTCCCTAGTGTCTTCGCCTGTCTACCATCCAACCAGGCAGGAACTCACACTACTGACTTTCTATCACCAAATATTACCGTAGCTCCAGGAGAAGTCCATATGTTTCTCCTCGATATTAGGCCTAAATTGGTAATGTTTAATCAGTGTTTCCTCTTGCCTCTAGGCTGTACATCTACAAATGGTAAAGCATTAGGACTAACTCTACCAAACACTGAGGTAGAGATAATGAAATAATACTTTAAAACAGAGTTGTTTTTGATACCCTAACTATAACAGAACAATGTAAAATATTTTCTTATATTATATATAGTTATATATTTTATATATATACGTGCTGATTTTATATCTCACACAGTGAATCTTACAAAAATTAATTGATAATTTGACAAATAAATTGATATTTATGCCAATGAATAGATTGGAATATAAATAAATAGGTTTAGAATATATATTAGGATATAAAGAGTATCAATGCAATGTCTTCGGTATAAACTTGTGATATGTTCTAAGTGTTCTTGGTCTTTTGAATTCACATGGTAAAAAAATTGGTTGTTTTCCTCTAATCTATAAGGGATTTTACTCTACTTCTCTGTTTATTATTTTAACTCACCGGTTCCAAACTGTTTTTCTCCATATTTCTGAAGCATTCCTACTGATTATACCAAAATTTTTATGATATGATGTTTAAAAGGTATTATTCTTCTGCAGGACCCACAGGTCCTAGGATCCCACGTCCCAGTTATCCGCATCATCAGATAACAAGGGCAAGACTTCTCACCTAAGCCCATGCAACATGCCAACAAAAAGAAATTGAAAACCCATCTCAATTTCTCATTTCCTATAATATTTCAGGGCCTCAATTCCTTAAGACACAGAAAGTAGTGGTAAGAAATTGTGAGGTGCAAGGCAACTTAAAATGAAAGATGATATCACAAAATCTGAGAAAAAGTACAGTAATTCAAAATTTCAGTTTACAAATGATATGCCCATATGAGTGAACAAGATCACAAATGTCACAAGATTACTTTTAATACCCCTCCCCTAATGATTAATGAAAAATTTCAGTCCAGAGAAAGTAAGCCAAAAAATATTTCCTGGAATGATAAATCCATAATTGGTCTACCAAGGCTAGGTAAACGACTTCGAAGTCATATATAATTCAGTAAAACATTGAGAAGATCATCAGTGCTTCAAAACATTGGTACTTCAGTAAAACTTGGTTCTGTAGTATAAAAATGTTGTCATTCTCAAACCAATGATAACGTACATTTAATCTCCTGAAAGTATAATACTTTTCAAATAAACTTTTAAAAATCATTGCCAAAATAACATTTGACAAGTAGATGATACTTAGTGACATTACAAGTTTTTCATGTGTAGGGAGCAAATTACAATACAGTTGATTTATTTTCCCAGCACTAATGCCAAACAGGTTCACCCATTCATTAAAGTGTAGAAATAGTACCCCCCACCATTTGTGTTGTTCAGCAGGTGCCTTCGACAATTTGTTAAATAGATCAGCCTCCCATATTTCAAACCAAAACATTAGCTAATAAAGTAAATTTCATCACATAATAAGAACATTTTAAAAAGTAACGAATAGTTCCCTTATCATATGTTGTTTTATGTTTTCCTTATCTGTCTAACATAGAAAATATGATTTTAAGTCTTGAATATGGGTATACATCAGAGATGTGATGAACATAAAATCTGTCTTCTATTTCCATCATATTCCTGTATAGTAGTAAATTGCACTTTTCTTCTTTTTGCAAAACTTGTAGGTAGTAGAAAATATTATCCCATGTAAAATAAAATAATCGCAAACCATTGTACAAAGCCATTTATAAAAACTGGTAGTTAGGAATACATTCTAAGCCATTTTTAAGCTTTCTTATTGACTAAAGATTAATCTTCCAAATGGATGAGAATAAAATCATGTCTAGGTGCTTCACGTCTCCAGTCTTGCAAACTGTTATTGCAGATGAATGAATTATGGAAATATAAGCTGACATCAGTTCAAGTATATGCAGGATTGAAACTCCATGGAAAGTATATAAACCTTTCAAAGTATTAACAGACAGTTCGATGTCCTCCTCTCAAGTCTTGCCTGATTTCCAATTAATCACAGCTTCTTGACTTCAAGTCTAGTGAAGCTGAAGGACTACAAGGCCTACCCCAATGCTACATCGTCATGGTTTCTCTTTTTAAACTTTTATTTGGATGTGGAATTTATTTTCATGTCTTCATTCAGTCTCTTCTGAATTGTAGTGAGCCAAATAGGCTCTGTAAAATCACTTTAGGTACCAAAAATATTAAAACAATCTATATCAAAAAGTTTTGGCCTCCCTCCACTGCTGAAGCCAAGATGCTTAGCTAGGGCTTCTAAGAACGCCTTTTCTTACCTTTTCAATTTGATCAATTCTTTTCTTTTTTTTTGAGGGTGGTGGTCTGGTCATGGGGCCTGAACTCTGGGCCTGGGCACTGTCCCTCAGCTCTGCAGCTCAAGGCTAGCATTCTAGCCACAGCACCACTTCTGGCGTTTTTTTTTTTTTTTCTTTTTGCTTATGTGGTGCTGAGGAATCGAACCCAGGGAAAGCACTCTAAAACTGAGTGACCTTCCCAACCCTGCTCAATTCTTTCTGATCCCAAAACTTTTTGGCTTATGTAATAATGGAAGTCTTCACTATCTCATGTTAATAAGGATATTATATTTTGTGAGCTACTTAGAAATGTGAAATCATTGGATTGAAGAATCCAATATGATATTTTTTCTGTGTTTCACTGCTTTGCGTGCAAATACATTGTGGAAAGTATTGCAAACAGAAAAATGTAACCCCAATACCTTCTTTCATTGTGGAGGCACTTTCTACCTAAATATTTTGACCCAAATTATCTTTTCCAGTGAATTACTGTTTGGTAATCAAAGGTCAATTCACCAATTTTGATGTCTTATTTTTTAAAGAACTTTGAATTTAAATTCCACTAGAACCTTGTTTCACACAGTAAGAGTATATTTCCTGGGTAAGGAGAATTCTCAAGGGAACCTACAGTATTTATAGCAAGGTTTTTGAGGTTTGTTTGTTTAGAGTGAAAAGGATCCATCTTCACCCACATTGCACCCTCTCAGCTAAATCTCCATGAATTTCTTTGAATGAAAGCCTATTTTACCAGGCAATCTTAAATTTTCTTAATAGGCTAAGTTATTAAAAAGTTTGAACAATTAAACTTTACCTGTCATAATTTTTTTTTCTTTTTTTCTTTTGAAAATACAGTACAGAGGGGTTACAATTACATGGGCAAGATAATGAGTACATTTCTTATCAAGAATTGTAGTCTCCTCCTTTGTTTCCCCTTCCCATCCCTTCCCATTCTCCCCCTGCCCCCCCCAACAAATCCTCTCCGCTCCCCCTCCCTCCTGCATCAAATTTGTAAATTTCGTTTTTGACATAATGACTTGTAAGTCTCTTTGTTGGAATGGATCCACCTGTATCCCTATTTAAACGATTTGTTTTTCCCCTTCCACTCCACAAATTATACCGACATCAAATACAGTAATAGCAGGTGTTATACTGTGGGGGAGGGACATACAAAGCAACGAAGAAATAATCTTATAAATGTGTTAGAAATAATCACATGAAAGAACAGAAACATTTGAATACTTATCTTAGGGTTCATTTCCCTAACATCACCTTATCTGACCTTTTCTGCTTGACTCAGACATATACTGGATATTGCAAATAAGGGAAACCATGGGACCTATGTTTCTTTGGGCCTGGCTTACTTCACTTAATATAATTTTTTCCAAGTCTTTCCATTTCCTAACAAATGGGTCAATGTCATTCTTTCTGATGGAGGCATAGAATTCTATTGTGCATATATACCACATTTTCTTGATCCATTCATCTACTGAGGGGCATCTAGGTTGGTTCCATATCTTAGCTATAGTGCTGCAATAAAGATAGTCGTGTGTGTGTGTGTGTGTGTGTGTGTGTGTGTGTGTTTGTGTGTGTGTTTGTTTGGGGATACCTACCCCCATCTCTGAAGTGCCTCATCCTCCCAGTGGTGAGTACATCTTGGATCCCCACCCCAAGGAAGGTGGGTAGCGGACGGTACATAAGGTTACATTGAATGGGATGATCTGAATTCTATCCTGAAACTGAAGCCTGGAGAGCTAATGGAGAGAAGGGGAGGTTTAGAGGAGCATCAAAGGAAGCCCCTTACTTTTGGCTATAAGTACCAGAGAGAAAACTGAATCCATTCTTTTGGTAGTAAGATAGCAGCTGCCCAGTATTCATTTATTTTATTATTTTTTTGTGAGTCCTAGGGCTTGGATTCCGGGCCTCAGTGTCGTCCCTAAGCTTCTTTCATTCAAGGCTGAGGCACTAACACTTGAGCGACAGCAACATATTTGGCTTTTTTCTGGGGTGGGGGGGAAGGTGGTTTTGGGGAGATAAGAATATTACAGACTCTCCTGCCTGTGCTGGCCCTTAGTCATTGCCATCAGACCTCAGCCTCTTGAATAGCCAGGATGATGGGTGGGAGCCACCAGTACCTGAATGCCACCATCCATTTATATTCCCCTAGGGCCAGTGCCGGCCACCTACACTGCACCCCCCTTAATTGTGAGTGGGAAGTGATCATGGGTGGGTTTGATACTTCAACAGCCTGCCTACTTACCTTTGAGCATTGTTCCTGATCAGTTTGATGACGGCTACTTCCTTATCCACAGCAATGACTTGGCTCTGTCACAAAAACAAATGTACCCCAAGAGGTGTCAGTTCTGGAGTCTTTCCTCTGCACACCGCCCCCCTCCCTGAAATAACACACCCCAGCAAAGAACTAGATATAGAGTGAATTCATTCTCTTATAACCGGGGTCTGGCCAGATAGATAGCAGTGAGGATCAGAGGCCCAGGATCATGCTGGGTGGTTGGACAACACAATGCCTCCTCATCCACTTTCCTTTAACTGTCTTAGCAGAGAGTAGTGAGGAAGTACACAGAGGATGGATGGACAATGAATAACCGTAACGTTCTAGCCCGGGCACAGAGGGGCTTACCTCAGGGAGCTATGTCAACAGGCTGAGCAAGACAGCTCCTGACCCACAACCCACTCCAGAATTAGAGAGTCACCATGGGTCCCAGCCACATGGAGAGGCTGAGCCACCTCCTCCAGGATCCATTCAACCAGTTCTTGAAAGAGAAGAGAGAGAGAGAGAGAGAGAGAGAGAGAGAGAGAGAGAGAGAGAGAGAGAGAGAGAGAGAGAGAGACAGAGAGACAGAGAGACAGAGAGACAGAGAGACAGAGAGACAGAGAGAGACAGAGAGAGACAGAGAGAGAGACAGAGAGAGAGAGAGACAGAGAGAGAGAGAGACAGAGAGAGAGAGAGAGAGAATGAAAGAAAGAAAGAAAGGAAGAAAGAAAGGAAGAAAGAAAGAAAGAAAGAAAGAAAGAAAGAAAGAAAGAAAGAAAGAAAGAAAGAAAGAAAGAAGGAAAGAAAAAAAGAAAGAGAGAGAGAAAGAGAGAAAGAAAGTCAGAATTGGACTTATGCCTGATGCCAGTGGCATAGGCATAATGCTATACAGGAAAATGAGATATGAGGACCATGGTTTAGAGCCAGGACAGGCAGGAACGGCCTCTGAGACTCTTATCTCCAAAGAACCACCAGAAATCCAGAAGTGGTGCTGAGGGCTCAAGTGGTAGAGAGCCTGCCTTGAACTGAGGAGCTAGGGGACAGCGCCGAGGACCAGAGTTCAAGCCCCAGGACTGACAAGAAGTGGACTTTCCACCACAACAAGTGGACTTAATAGCATCCATTGTCATAAGGAGCATGGCAGAGAAGTCAGGCTGAGCTTCCTCTAAACTGGGGGTCATGAATGGTCACCCAGCTTCTTCGTGCCTCATTTTCCCCAGCTGCAAAATTGAACACAGTGAAGGATCCCCTTCCTCATGGGGATAGGGTAAGGATGAAAGAGAGCCATGTTTTGTTTCATAATCCCATACCTGTTGCACGATAAATAACAGGCACCATCTGAGCCCTTGCAGGGTATCTTCCTGTCATATTCTCACAGAATTTCCAAGAACCATTTCTGGCAAGTGTTCCTTCTATGCCTGGCCCTGCCCCAGTGTTCCCCCTATATTGATCCCTTGTTTCCTCACAACTGTGCCAGGAGGATACTGAAGTCCAGTGGTCAAGGCCCAGAGCTTCACCTGTGGTCAATAATCAGCTGCTGTGGACTAAGAGTTTGGGACAATCTATCTAAACCGATGACTAAACGTGGTGCAACCTGTCTAGCATCCTGATACAGAGAAGCAGTCATGGTGGCCAACACTTGTCACAGGAGGATTGTGATCCAGCCCAGCTTGAGCATATATTGAGTCTCTATCTCAGAATTGCCCAAGACAGAAAGGCTAGGCTTTCATGGTAGAATACCTGACTGGCAAGCCTAAGGCCTTGAGTTCAAACCCTAATATACCAAAAAGAATCAGAGGCCCGGTGGCAGAGGCTCATGCCTATAATCTTAGCTACTCAGGAGGCTGACATCTGAAGATCATAGGTCAAGATTTAAAATAGGGTTGGCCTCACCCATCAGACCTCATGATGAGAAGACTCAGAGTCTGACCCACCCAGTGTGCTCCATAGTAACAGAGCTGGCATACTTACTAAGTGCTGGCCATGCTCTCTGTCCCCCAAACCAAGGCTCACATGTTTTCCCTTCTTCCTTCCTTTCTTCTTTTTCTCCATCTGGCCTTCCCTCTTCTTTCTCTCTTTCCTTCCTTTCTCTCACTCCTGGGCCTTGAACTTGGAGCCTAGGTGCTGTCCCTGAGCATTTTTACTCAAGGCCAACAGACTACGGCTTAAGCCACATATCCACTTCTGGTGTTTTATTTTGGCAGTTAGTTGGAGATAAGAGTCTTACAGGCTTTCCTGCCTGGGCCTCAAGCATTAACCCTCCCATCATAAGCCCCTATGTAGCTAAGATGACAGGCATGAAGCACCGGCATCCAGCTCAAACCATGGTTTCTTCATGTGCTGTGGAACCAGCACTGGAAACTCTCATTGTCTATGACCCCTCCAGAGCCTGGCGCACACTGTAACTCTGTTGGATAAAAAAATGAGCATCTGTCTACAAAAATGCTACAGAAAAGTCCCATCCCATTCAGGTAAGCATCCTGGTGGGCGGGGCAAATCCTGATGTAGCTCTCCCACAGTTCTCCCTCCTCCCTCTTCCCACCCTCCTGGTGCCAGAGAAGTTAACTCTTTTGGCTCTGACGACAGGATCCATGGTGTGCGTGCTGGATTTTGGGGCCTCTGGGATGCTTATCTTCTCAAGGATCTCTGGTCAGCGGCTGATCAGCTCTGTGGCACTTAAATCCCCACTCAGGAGTGAATGAGGTTGCATTGAGCTGAAGGCCAGGCTCAAGGGACCTATTCTCCTACCCCTGGAGCCAGCGAGGGTGGCCCACCAAATCTGGCCCCCAAGTTTCATGTTGCAGAGAAAGGATCTTCGTGGCATCATGGGTTTCTGAATCTCCCAGAGTCTAGTGCAGTTGCTGAGAATCTTCTCTACTCACAGCTGGCCGGCCAGGGATGGTGAGGTCACAATTTCTGCTTCCCATGACATCCTCAATGTTATGTCTAGGTCGCATGACCCCCACCAAAGCGACCACCAAGAATCAGACTCTACAGCTCTTTTATTTAAACGAGCTGCAGTTCGGGCCATGTCCTACACTCTGACACAGCAGAACCCAGGAGGTGAGCCCCGAGCTAAGGATTTACAAGTCTTATTTTTTTTTAATTTGAATTTAAATTTTTTGTGAACATACTGTACAGAAGGTTTACAATTACATGGTCAAGATAATGAGTACATTTCTTATCAAGCATTGCAGCCTCCTCCTTTGTTTACCCTTCAAATCCCTTTCCATACTCCCCCCGCCCCCCGACCAAATCCCCCCGTCCCAAGCCATCCCCCGCACCAAAGTTGTAAAGTTCGTTTTTGATATGACAACTTGTACTTCTCATAATTGCATCGGGTCCACCTGTATCCTTAAACGACTTGTTTTTCCACACCTCCTTCACAAATTATACCGACATCAATTATAGGGAAAGCAGGGGTTATACTGTGGGAGAGGGACATACAAAGCTACAAAGAAATAATCTTATAAATGAATTTTGAGGAATGTTCCATGGATTCCTAATTTTTTCAAAACCTTCATCATAAAGGGGTGTTGGATCTTGTCGAATGCTTTTTCTGCATCTATTGAGATAACCATGTGGTTATTCTTGCTTCTGTTGAGGTGATGAATAATATTAATTGATTTGCGTATATTGAACCAGCTTTGCATCCCTGAAATGAATCCTGTTTGATTTTTGGGATGAATTGTTGAAGTCAATTGGCCAAAATTTTGTCGAGAAGTTTTGCATCAATTGTTCATCAAAGAAATGGGTCTATAGTTCTCTTTCTTTGTTGAATCCCTGCCTGGTTTTGGGATGAGGGTTATGATGGCTTCATAGAATGTGTTTGGTAATGAACATTCTCTTTCAATTTCATTGAAGAGTTGGAGGAGTATTGGTGTGAGCTCTGCTTGGAAGGCCTTGTAGAATTCTGTTGTAAAACCATCTGGTCCTGGACTTTTCTTAGCTGGGAAGTCTCTTATTGCTCTTTCTATTTCAATGCTTGATATGGGCCCGTTAAACTGGTTTAATTCATCTTGGTTTAGATTTGGCATGACAATATTTGCTAGGAAAAGGTCCATTTCTGCCAAGTTCTCAAACTTATTATCATAAAGTTTTGAGAATTATTCCCTTATAATTCTGAATCTTGCTTGTTTCCGTGGTGATGTTTCCATTCTCATCTCTGAGTTTATTTATTTGGGTGTGTTCTCTTCTTTTTCTGATAACATTATCTAAGGGTCTGTCAATTTTGTTAATTTTTTCGAAGAACCAACTCTTTGTTTTGTTGATTCTTTCTACATATTTTTTGGATTCTAATTCATTTAATTCTGATTTAATTTTGATTATTTCTGTCTGTCTACTGGATTGGGGTTTATCTTGCTGCTATTTTTCAAGGAGGTTCAGATGTCTCATTAAATTGTTGGTTCCAGATCTCTCCAATTTGTTGATCTAGGAGCTCAGAGCTATAAACTTGCCTCTGAATACTGCCTTTGCTGTGTCCCAGAGGAGCTGCTAATTTGTGTGTTCATTTTTGTTGAAAAGCATGAACATTTGAATTTCCTTTCTAATCTCTTCCATGACCCACTCGTGATTCAGCAGTGTGTTGTTCAGCCTCTATGTGTTACCATATTTTCTTTGGTGGCTTATGGTGTTGAGTTCTAATTTTATTCTCTTGTGGTCACAGAGAATGCAAAGTATAACTTCAATGTTTCTGAATTTGGACAAGTTTGCTTTGTGGCCTAAAATGTGGTCTATTTTAGAAAATGTTCCATGTTCTGCTGAGAAAAACGTGCATTCTGATGCTGCTGGGTGAAATGTTCAGTATATGTCTGTTAAATATAATTGATTTATGCAGCTGTTTAGATCTGCGGTTTCTCTGTTGAGTTTTTGCCTAGTTGATCTATCTAGTGGGGAGAGTGGTGTGTTAAAATCTCCAACAATTAACGTCTTTGGATCTATGTGGGATTTGAGGGAAAGTAGTGTTTTTTGGATAAATTTGGGTGCTCCATTGTTTGGCGAATAGATATTTAGAATTGTAATATCCTCCTGACGGAGAGATCCTTTAATTAGTATGTAGCGACCTTCTTTATCCCTTCTAACAAATTTTAATTTGCAATCTATTTTATCTGATATTAGGATTGCAACTCCTGCCTGTCTATGGGGAAGTTTGCTTAGTAGATTTTGTTCCAGCCTTAAACACTGAAAATGGGTTTGTTTTTATGGGCAAGATGTGACTCCTGAAGGCAACAGATAGAAGGGACTTGTTTTTTAATCCAACTAGACAGTCTATGTCGCTTAATTGGAGAGTTCAGTCCGTTAACGTTAAGAGATAGGACTGAGAGGTATTTGGGAGTTCCTGCCATGTTATCCACCTTCTTGGGGGTTGCAAAAACTGGATTCTTCCTATTGTTTTTTGATTCTCAGTTTGGGTGCAGTTTCTTGGCCTTCATTGTGGTCTTGTTGGTTTTCTATGTGTAGGACATCTTTAAGAAACTTTTGTAGGGCTGGTTTGGTGGAGAAGTATTGTTTCAATTTTTCTTTGCTATGGAAGTTTTTTATTTGGCCTTCAGTTATGAAGGAGAGTTTAGCTGGGTACAGTATTCTTGGTTGATAGTTGTTTGTTATTAGGGCTTGGCATACATCATTCCAGGCCCTTCTTGCTTTGATTGTCTCTGCTGAGAAATCTGAGGTGATTCTAATTGGTTTCCCTTTATAGGTGATTACCCTTTTTTCCCTCACAGCTTTAAGGATCTTTTCCTTGTTCTGAGTTGATCCTGTGTGGATTATAATGTGACGGTGGGATGTCCTCTTCTGGTCTGGTCTATTTGGGGTTCTAAAGGCTTCTTGTATCTGAATAGGTCTATCTTTTTGCATGTTTGGGAAGTTCTCTGCTAGGATTCTGTTAAACAAATTTCCTAGAAAGCAGCTTTAGAGTTCCAGTGAACAGTTCTAAGCCAGAGAATCACACCAACTGTTAAACAAATTTCTTAGACCATTAACTTCTCTTTCTAGGTGCTCCTCTACACCCATTATCCTTAGATTAGGCCTTTTGATGGTGTCTTCCAAGTGTTGATAAATCTATCATATTTCTTGGACTTGTCTTGGATGTTCGCATGTTCTTCCCCTATAATATCTAGGGTATCTTTAATCCCCGAGATTCAATCTTCTGCATGGTCTAACCTGCTGTCAAGACTTTCTATTTTTTTTTTAATTTCATTTCCTTCTAATTGATCAGCTTTGATGGCATCAAATTCTTTGTTGAAGCTTTGTTTTAGATCTTGTATAGACTTCTTTACTTCCTTAATTTCGTATTCAGTGTTTATTCTCAAATCACTTAGTTGATTTTCTATGGTTTCCTTGGACTCCCATTCCTTCTGTTGGGTTCCATTCAGCATTCCCTTTGTGGTCTCCCTGACTTCCTTCAGCTCTTTGTTAATGGATCCCATGAATGCCTTTATTGATCTTTGTGTATTCTCATCCTGCTCTCTCAATTTCTGTATTACTCTTTGCTTAGCTTCCTTGCGTTCATGCCATTCTTGTAATTTTATTTGAGTGTTCTCAGCCTGTTCACTCCATTCCTGCCTTTCTCTTTGAGTATTCTCAACCTGCTCACGCCAGTCCTGTATCAGTTTTTGAATAGCTTCCTCACGCTAATGATATTCCTGAATAAACGT
Source organism: Dipodomys merriami (assembly GCF_024711535.1). Classification (NCBI taxonomy): domain Eukaryota; kingdom Metazoa; phylum Chordata; class Mammalia; order Rodentia; family Heteromyidae; genus Dipodomys; species Dipodomys merriami. Next base: position 17,370 of record NW_027204879.1, read on the forward strand.
TTGGATTGCCTCCTCTCTCCCCATATCATGCTCAAACAGAGTCCTTTGTAGGTTTTCAATCTTTTCCTGCATTGACCAATTGTTTGCCTCCTCTCTCTCCCTGTCACGTTCATACAGAGTCTTTTGTAGGTTTTCAATCTTTTCCTGCATTGAACTTTGGTTTGCCACCTCTCTCTCCCTATCACGCTCATACAGAGTTCTTTGTATGTTTTCAATCTTTTCATTTATCATGTTTGCAAGCAGTGTTTGTAGAGCTATTTGGGAACTCTCCTCTGGATTATTCAGTATCTATTCTGTCCCCTGATTATTATGAGTGGGAGTGGAGATACCCAGACTTGCCAATTTTCTTGTGGTTTTCCGGCTTACTCTACCCATTTGGGGTGAAAGTAACACGAGTTTTGTACTAGAACAGAAACTTAAGGCAAGCATCAACCAAAGTCTGAATTTGCACAGTCAATAGTCTGCAGATACTATCTAGTTCAACAGATAACTCTATTGAATATCAAACAACTATATATTAATGGGCTATGAACCGCAAAGAAGAATTTGGTAAACTAGAAATTATTAGGTTTAGGGAGAGATGTGGGTAAAAAATAGGAATAGAGTGATGTGGGAAGGTACAGGGAGAGTTAACTAAGTCCTAGTCCCAAAGCAGAAAATAGATTGGATAGGATGAAAGTAGAAAGAGAGAAAACAAGAACGAAGGGAAAGGGAAAAAAAGGAGATGTGAAAAACTTAAAAATAAAATACTTAAAATATTTTATAGGTATAGAGTTCCGGGAAGATGGCGGAGGAGAAGCTGGAATCTGAACAAGCTCTCGCATAGAAAGTAGTTTTAGAGTTCCAGTGAACAGTCCTAAGCCAGAGAATCACACCAAGTGTGCCATCACAGGACAGAGAGTTAGACAAGAGAGGGGAAGCCAAGGAAACGCATCAGCTGCCGCTCCGGCGGCGGGGTCGCGGGGGCGACCACCGCCGCGGGGTCATACCTGAGACACAGAGAGTCGGGGACGAAGGAGCCAGATGCAGTGGAAGAACGGATTCTACTCAACACCAACAAGAACCGACAAGGAGCGAACATCTTCATCCTGCTGTTTGCAGACCAGAGACGACCCAGGATCCAAGACTCGGCGTGAGTACAAGCCCAACATCCTCACTCCTCAAGGAGCAGAGGAGGGAAGGCCACCCCTCCCCCCCCAGCACCGGTGATCTCCATCTTGGATACCGACAAAGCTTGGAGGAGCTGCTAGCTCCAGCTCAGGCCTTGGAATAAAATGAGTCATTTAGCAGGTCACAAGAACTTAACGGCGAAGTGACCTGCCAGACTCAGCTCCATCCAGGGAAAAGCCACCCAGCTCAGGCGCCAGCCATTGGAGTGGCTTCCCTCACTGGGTAACCAGAGCCAGAGGCTGCCCCTCCCTCTAGCAGCCACCACAATCAATTGAAAAACAGAAACCCTGAGAATGGCTCCAGGCTGGGCGCTGTGAGCTTTATCACAAAATAGCCCCAGGGAAAAGCTACTGTTTGTTGAAAGGCCTCAACTCTACCCAGAACCTAGCCACATCACCACCTCCACCTCTTTTGTAATTCTCAAAGCAGACCACCCTCCCAGAAAACTAACCTGGGAGGGGGATCTCAAAATCTTGGGTAAAGCAGAGCATTTTTCTGCCTCTTCCAACCAACCGACTTAAGAAACCAATCAAGCCACAGGACCTCAAGCTGACCAGAGACTCCAACAAGAGACTGGTTGCAGACAAAAGGGAGATACAGGATTCTTCCCACTCCTAACCCCCCCACCAAAAAAAAAAAATCAAAAGACTTTTTTTTCTTTTTTTTTCTTCTTCTTTTCTTTTTCTTTGCTTGTTTTTTGTTACTTTATATATATATATATATATATATATATATATATATATATATATATATAAATTTTTTTCCCTTCTAAAACTTATATTAATCTTTAATTTTTGCCTCTTCTGAAAAAATAATTGTTTTCCAGTAACTTTTTTTTTCTCATCTTATAATTTTTATTTTAGGAATACATGAATGAGCGTTTTCCTTTCTTTTCTTGTCTTCTTTCTCTTTTTCTTTCTTTCTTAATTATCTTTTTGTTTTTTATCTAGCTCTACTGAACTTCTGATCTTTTCTTCTCCCTGTCCCATCCTTAAAGTTTTTCACATCTCCTCTATGT
>NW_027204880.1:0-19555 GCF_024711535.1 Dipodomys merriami
GCAGAAAAATGCTCTGCTTTACCCAAGATTTTGAGATCCCCCTCCCAGGTTAGTTTTCTGGAAGGGTGATCTGCTTTGAGAATCACAAAAGAGGGTGATGTGGTGATGAGGCTAGGTTCTGGGTAGAGTTGAGGCCTTTCAACAAACAGTAGCTTTTCCCTGGGGCTATTTTGTGATAAAGCTCACAGCGCCCAGCCTGGATCCATTCTCAGGGTTTCTGTTGTTCAATTGATTGTGGTGGCTGCTAGAGGGAGGGGCAGCCTCTGGCTCTGGTTACCCAGTGAGGCAAGGCACTCCAATGGCTGGCGCCTGAGCTGGGTGACTTTTCCCTGGATGGAGCTGAGTCTGGCAGGTCACTTCGCCATTAAGTTCTTGTGACCTGCTAAATGACTCGTTTTATTCCAAGGCCTGAGCTGGAGCTAGCAGCTCCTCCGAGCTTTGTCGGAGGATCTCCATCCCAGATGGAGATCACCGGTGTTGGGGGTGGAGGGGTGGCCTTCCCTCCTGTGCTCCCTGAGAAGGAGTGAGGACTTCGGGCTTGTACTCACGCCGAGTCTTGGATCCTGGGTCGTCTCTGGTCTGCAAACAGCAGGATGAAGATGTCCGCTCCTTGTCGGTTCTTGTTGGTGTTGAGTAGGATCCGCTCGTCCGCTGCATCTGGCTCCTTCGTCCTGGACTCTCTGTGTCTCAGGTATGACACCGCGGCGGTGGTCGCCGCCACGACCCTGCCGCCGCAGCGGCAGCTGATGTGTTTCCTTGGCTTCCCCTCTCTTGTCTAACTCTCTGTCCTGTGATGGCACACTTGGTGTGATTCTCTGGCTTAGGACTGTTCACTGGAACTCTAAAACTGCTTTCTATGCGAGAGCTTGTTCAGATTCCAGCTTCTCCTCTGCCATCTTCCCGGAACTCCTTATTTCCATAATTTATAATATGTGTAGTATGCCATTTTGTTTTAGATCACTAAGAATATTAGAGCATAACTGTATTTATTATAAATGTGTATATATTTTGACCCTAAAACAAAACTTTCTGCCTTAGACTTTTAAAATAATATAAAATTGTAAAGTATATATATAGAAGTGTTATTGTTGCTAATGTTTTATCATCCTCCTCCACCTCCTCCTCCTCCTCATCATCATCATTATCATCATCATTTTGGTAATTTTGAGACAGAAAGTTGTTATGTAGTGTAAGCTGACCTCATTATAATTCTCATGTCTTAGCATCTTGTATAAAAGTTTATGTACCATCATGCTCCAATTTTAAACAATTGTAATGATAAATTATAGATATTATAGATGTATAATACTTAATAATTTATTGAAATTATAATTATTCTCCTAAAATTACATTAAAGGATCTGATAAGGAATATTATTTCAAAGCATTTTATATATATATATATAATATATATATAAATATATATATTTATATATTTATATATATAATATATATATTTATATAAAAAATATATAATATATATATATATGTATATATATATGGGCCCATATATAGGCCCATATATAGGCCCATATGTCTTGAAAAATACTTTTTTCTGGGTCTTTAATTTTAAGAAATATGAATTTGGGTTTCAATTTTCTTTTGGAGACAACAAGCATCCAACTATAGTACCTATTTCACAGTTGCACTCAATATACCTACTAGACTCAATCTGCCCACACATCCCTATTTCACCTCTAACCACAGCGCCCTCTTCCTGACATTCTTGTCCACTGAGGATGTATCCTCTTCTTCCTGCTAGTATTCTATTCAGTTGAATAAACACTTTATTCAGTTAACTCAAATGTGTAAGCACTTGCAAAAGTAAAACGTAGAGAAAGGAATAAAAAAAATCAGTTATTTAGATACTTATAATCAGAACTTTGTCTCTTAAAACTAAAAAATATTTTATATTAAGTATAAACTCATGAGTCACAATTAAAGTCTGTATCAATTGTATGTTGTAAAAATACACATATTATAGAATTCATAAGATGTGTGTAAACTTTTCCTGCATACTATTCAATAATATATATTGATAAACCTAAAAATCTATGATGGTTTTCATTTTTGTTGTAATACATGAATGAATTCAGGAATATTTTGCTTGTTCAAGTTATAAATAAATCATTTGGTTTTATCATCATGTCTAAAGCTTTCCTATCCCAGAATACTGGGTTTTATTTCTGTTGCATGATGATCCCGTTCTATATGCAGGATTTATCACAGTGCATCTGAGAACACACCTTCTCAATTATTATTTCTCATAGACTAAGGACGGGGTGTTTCATGTTCCATTTGTTCTCTTGTTGAATATTTGTTTTGGCTGATTTCTATTCATGCTTCATATATTGCTCATTCTTTTCCCATATTTCTTTTTGACATGGAAACTGTGGTGAATAATACTGTCAGAGATATCATTTTGTTTCATTTTTAATCTTCATCAATCACCTCCAGATGAGCATTTTTTAACTATTCCTTTTTTTCACTACCTTCCATTGGCACATTATTCCTATTTTAGCCCAAGAGAAGACTCAGAGAACATATATTACAGTAAATTCAGTTTTCTGTTTCAAATTATTCATTCCACTATAATATCTACTTTGTAATTGTTCTGAATTAGGGATATTATGTTCTCTGAAGGTTCATGTCATCACCATATAGTAAAACAAATACTAAAAGTTATTTTGATCTATTAGAAACATTTTTTAAAACTAGAGGAAAAGGCATATGCTGACTTATGAAATGATAACTCCTCTGTGCACACCTTAAAAATAACAATAAAATTATACATTACTAAAGTAGGGTAGAAGATCACAAGCAAAAATAAATGAAAATTTTGTTCACTTTATCTATAATTATGCATTGAAAGCTGGGGAAAATTTTCTATAGTTTTGTGTAATTTTTATTTATCCAAGTTATTTGTATACCGTAATGGTTTGTACAAAATTTATTGCAATACTTTATCTAATGAAATGTATATACCACAACTCTAAAACTCTACTTTTTCTCACCAAGTTAATACAGGTGTTTAAGAAAGTCCTAAATCAATAAATATACCTCCACTAGTAATGCAGCAGCTGCTGTATGCAATCTTCCTGTTCAGTTAATTTCCCCCCCGCCAAATAACTTGTTAAATTCACAGGAACTGAAATTTTTCAGTTCTTAAATTTAATGAATTGTTAGTTGGCTTTGAATTCTTACACCTAGTGTTATATTCCTGAATGGAATTTAGATCTTGCTCATAATGACCAAACTTCATTATGTAGATATTCAATTCCAGAAGAAGCCTAGAGAGTCACGAAAGATACTGAATCTTAATACTTTTTTCCCCATTGATTTCAAGATATAGAATCTTGGTACAAATTTAAGATTATTGATTAGGTTCTGAACAAAGCAAACTGAAAAATTCCATCTGGCATTATTTTTAATGAGAGGTTACTAGTAGTGAGGCTATACCAACTACGGCTATATCAGTCACTTGGGGGAAGATGGTTGAGGGCTTGTTCTCAGTGTGCCTGTAATACAGTCCCTTTTTTAGTTCCACATTTTGTTATGTGTTTGTTTCATTCAGTTTGATTGAAATGGATTATATCTGGGTCTCTGTAGCACAGAAAGATCACAGAAGATGTGCTCCTCACTTCAGGATAATTTTATTTTTCTTGATATAATGATAATGTATATTCCTTCACTTTATTATTTATTTTTAATTCTACTCATAACTGTACACAAACATGTATTTCAATATCTTTCAGCCTTCTTCATTCTCTTTCCTTCTCTTCACTTGTCTCCACAAACAATCCCAATATTAAAATCAAATTCTCCCTCTTTCTCTCTATCCTCTCTCTGTTATGGGTGTGTGTGTGTGTTTATATATATATGCATATAAGAATGTATAATGTGTGTATGTATATATCTGTTTAAATGTATATCATTTCAATACATATAAGACAAAGCATTTCATATTTGCCCCTCTGAAGCTGGCCTCCTTTGATTAACATAATGATCTCCAGTTTCATTCATTTTCCTGAAAATCACATAATTTCCTTCTTTAGAGCTGAATGATACTCTATTGTCTATTGTTTCCCTGTTTATTAGCATATATTATGGATGCAAATGGGCTTAATTATGCTACTTTCTGTCATGTGTCCAGTGTATCCTGATCAAATCCACTTCCTCTATCATTGTCCTTCATAATTTGCTCATTAAACCCATTTTAACAAGTATCAATGCTCTGTTTGCATACAAGTATGTAAAGTATTTTGACTATATTCATCCTTCTTCACCTATTCTTGCCTACATCCTTCTTTTCCCATCCACTGGCACGCACCAACCAACAGAGCCCATCTTATATTCCTATCATTCATCCATTCATCAGTTTTAGGGCATCTTGGCTGCTTCTGTAGCTTAACTATGATGAAAAGCACTATACTAATAATGAGTTGTTCAAGTGCGTTTAATGAATGCTAACTTACATCTTATCAATAAACAAAGATCCAAACCAGAAGTCAACAAGTTTATCTCAGAACTAAACAATGCCATGGATAAAATGCCTTAAACAGTATTTCACCCAACTGTAGAAGATTACACATTTTTCTAGTCATCGATGGAACTTTCTACAAAACAGATCATGTATTAGGCCATAAAAATCTTAAAAAATACAGGAACCTTTGGGAATGTAAAAGTCAGTAATTTAAAAAAAAATGTTTATGTCTATAAATACCTACATAAGAAAATGATCAACCACAAACAACCACACATGCACCTTAAATAAATAGAGAAATCAACCTAATAGTTTATTTGAAGCTATTTGGGCATTGGTCTGTTCATATGTGAAAATGGAACTAAGAGAGATAGGGTTGAACTATTGAAGGATAACATTAGTCAAGAGATATTGTAGTCATAAACTGGCATGTTAATTGAAAACTTATTGTATAATTAGCTAAACACAATTCAAATGAACATTCCAATCCACAAATGAGTAGTTGGAAAGAAATAATTAAATATTAGGGCAGAAATCAATTAAATGGAGATCAAGTAAGAATGAATCAATCAACAAAACAGTCTATCTTCTAAAAGATCAGCAAGGCTGACAAATGTTAAGCTGAACTAAACAAAGAAAAACAAAGAGAATCCTTTGCCCTCGTTGTCCACTGGAGAAGCCAGATTATTTGAAATATCTTGGGTGAATTTAGCTAATGGATTTTGTTTTCATTTTAGATTTAAAAGTTAGGGAAAACCTTCCATATTTTTACCATGCACCATATGAATGACATAAGAGTATATTATACCTTTCCTTCAGTGGATAAAACATAGGAGATCATGTAAAAATGACATACAATTAAGTCGTTTTTAATTAAAAGAGACCATTATTATAATTATGGGCAAAGTAGTTTGGCAAGTGCCAGAAGTCTCCGATTTAGGAGCACAGAAAATTATTTGAAAAATTATTTGAAAAGGCTGCTTTAAATAATGGAAACTTTCATGAAAGCAGAGTCTGAATCTTATCAGTACAAGAGGAATAAGTACCAAAGGGAAATGAAAATCACTCTGCTTGATCTGTCATTCTTTGCTATGGCAACAAGGAAACACAAATCAATTGCAGCTAACAGCAAAAAATTACTTTTTGCTTGTATTTACAGAAACTTCACTTGTCAGCTGAAACAGCTCTATTTTTTCTACATATTATCTCTTCTAGGGCTCAAGATGAAGGAATAGCCAAACCTTTCCAATACATTTAAAGTGTTTGCTTGGATCTAGTGTATAAGCTTGTTCACAGTCTATTAGCCAAATCAGATTGGTGTTCATGCCCAGACCGACTACAGCTGCTAAGCACACTCTACTGACTGCAAGGGCAATTTGGGAGAATATGATGTGAAGAATAAGACTCTTCTAAAATCCAGATTAGGAAAATGGCAGACTGTTGCATTTTGTGTTTTACATTCATATAAATAATCTTTTGAAAGAATTGAAATGTAAAAATATTCTACATTCTTGATATATTCATAAAACATACTTTCATATACTGATTGAATTATACCATAAAAACAGGGCAAATTCGAAGCCCAGCAAAAGAGGCTGAGCTGAAAATCAAGCACATGTTGAAGTGTAGGAAAGAGCACCAATTCAGACCCCTACATTAAAATTCGATCAAATAAGTCGTGCACACTGAAAGAACACATGGGTAAAGAACATTCTTACCACCAGGAAAATAAGAAAAGAGTAGTTGGTTTTGAGTTTTTTGTCTTTTTTTATTTTGAGCTCTGGGTTAAAAATGTAAAATATTAAGCAAAGGATGTAGGATGTAGAATCACTGACCTAGCCACAAGCAAATTATATATATATATATATATATATATATATATATATATATATATACATATATATATAATTTACATTCTAAATATCTATACATCCTTTGCTTTATTGAAGTTTTAACATATATTGGTTCTGTTAGAACATGATCATTGTATGGCCATGATAGAAGGTGGATGTTTGCAGCCATGTTTTAAAGTTTCCTTCAACACAACTGAAACAAACTTTTTCAAAAGATTTCCCACTAATAAGAATTCAGCCATCATGACAGACAGTAACAAAAACATGAAATATTAGATTTTCAAGGCCTTCACACTTAGCAATATTAAAAAGTTGTAATAAGGTATTTAAGAATGACAATGAAATGATAAAACCTTGATAGTGAAGCAAGTATTATTATAATAATACAAACCTCTGAAATCAAAATATTAGTTCCAGTAGTTAAAATAAATTTATAACAATATATTATAGTGATTAGCTATTATAGGAAACATTTCTACATATATCTACACATATGTAGTCATACATATATTTATAAATGCTTAATTACACATTCGTATTGTATGCACAAGTTGTATTTCTTTAAATCTTTCCTGGGTTCTCTAATAGATTTAACATAAAAATTCATAAGAACCTGGCCAAATTTTTCACAAAGTTTCTACAATATTAGTATCACAATTCATGTACATTTTTTCATTTTAAAACTCAGGTATAAACATTCCAAACATTCCTCATTTTTCATTCCTCAGTTTCGATCTTTTGACATTATTAGAATATTCAACGTTGGTTCTTCGAATGCATGGGCCCTGATGAATCCCTTCAGGTTACTATTTTATCAATATAATTTTTATTAATAATAGGTGATTCATAGAGAGTGATACCATTAATCTCAAAATGACCTACTAATGAAGAAAGACTGATTGTCTTCTGAACCTGTACATGAAGTTCATAAAAAGTAACCAGATAGATGACTGGCTTCCATATTTGAAGAATGGAGTATAGATTAAGTATTATTCTTAAAATACAAAAAGATAAACTATATTAAAAATAAATGTGTACAGATATGTAAATGAGAGAGACATATTTATATGTTGAGAGCAATGAAAACAATATATGTGATAAATTATTTGAAGAGACAATGGAGGATTTATTTAAAAAGAGAAAGAAAACTGGATTCCATAAAAATCTTGAAGTTTAGGGAAAGAAATTTTTATTGAAGATACTATTGAACACATGATGATATACAGAATTCAAAAATAAGGGAATTCGCTTAATTGAAGAATAAGGCAATTCTAGTTATAGTAGACTATTGTGGTTTTTCCTTCTTTCACCTCCTCCTCTTCATTCTCTACTTCCTCCTCCTCCACTTTCTCCTCCTTTTCTTTCATTGTGATAATGTCTTTCTCTTGCACTCTACCACTTGAAACAAATCAGCAGTACTTTTGTTTAATTTTGTCTATTAGATAGTATCATTAACTTTGAAATAGTCTCCAGTCATAATCATCCTGATTTTCCCTTCTGAGTAGTTGTCATTAAGACATGTATGACTATGCATGGCTATTTTAAAATGTGTAAATAGGTAGTTAAATTTGAGACTCCTTTCTGAAAGGAATGCAAATTGCTCAAGAAATAAGAGCAAAAATTGAAAATGCTTTTGCATCAAATTAAACAACTTCTGGACATCAAAGCAAATAAGGATTCAAATCTAAGGAAAATCTATAAAATAAAGAAAATGTTTTCTAGCTATTTGTCAAGTAAAGGACTATACTTTAAAAAATTTCAAACCAACTGAAAACTGAAGAAAAGAATCCAGTTTGTAGCTGGACAAAATAAATGATCAGACAATTCTCAATGAAGCATATGTGGCCAATAAACAGAAAAAAACCTCAACATCCTTTGTCATAAAAAATTGAAATGATAAAGATATTCCATCTCACTACAATCAGAATGGCAATCATTAAGAAAACAAGCAGCACTAATGTGAGGTGAATAAAATATAAGTCAGTGCAGCCATTGTGAAAAACAGTATGAAGAGTCTTCAAAAGACTAAAACTGCTATATATCTTGCTATAAAACTCCCAGGTATGTATCCAAAGGAATATAAGTAAGCATTCAATAGAGACACAACTGAACAGTCATGTTTATATTAGTAATATTCAGAATAGCTGAACAAAAGAACCAGAGTATGTGTCTATCAGGCAACAAATAAATAAGATAGATGATAGATGGAAAGATAAAAAGTAATATATTGGTTAAATAATGATCTTTATTGAATCTTTGTACAACATATGCATATATCACTTAATATACATATTTTTAATTTGTCAACTAAAATTAACAAATATATAATGAGGAAATTGTATACAAATCCAGACTCAAGCTGAGCCATATGTACTGAATATGTAGCCACAATGAATCAAAAGCATTTAAGAAATGAGAAAAAAGTGAATATTTGGATACAACACATGTTTTCAGGAAGGAGACAAGGGAGAACAACGAATAAGAGGTAAGAATGAGAGAGAAAGAGAGACGGACAGACAGACAGACAGACAGACAGACAGACAGACAGACAGACAGACAGACAGAGACAGAGAGAGAGAGAAATGTGAACAGAGAGACAGCACCAGAGAGAGATGGAAGGGAAGGATTTTCCACTTGTTAAAAGTCTCAGCTTTTATCTCCGTTTTTGAGTATCCCAGTTTTTTGGAAAAAATAAAAAATAAATATTCAGAAATGAAAATACCGACCAAAAGAGAAATATAAACAACCTGTGGAAAATTCTTTCCCTTGTCCTTCTCCAAATAGACTATAATTACAAAATCTGAGTAAAGCAATTTCTCCTCAGTGGATATTTTTAAAAGAAACAGAAATTATAGGATTCATACAGCGATAATATTTTAAAGTGCTAGAGATTCCCGCAAAACAAGTAACAGTTGATAATGGGATGAAAACTGAGAAGATCTTACAACATACATGAAACAAGCATTGGAATATTTTGCCACTCTGGGCAAAGTGCAAGCTTACTGAGAAAGTCACATGAAAGAAAAGGGATGGGCAAACAGAAAGCATAGTTATATGACTTAGAAAATGACAGATATTAGTCAAAAATTCAGAAATAAAGCCCAAACCAGGAAAGATAAAGATAACAATCGAACACACTAGAATATTAAGGAAAAAGATAATGGTAAAGTAATGAAAGACAAAGTTTCACCTTGGTTTTAGAAGGCATAAAGAAAATGAAAACAATAGAACAAAAATTCTCCTGAATTTATAAAAGATATATAAATGCATACTGAATGTTTACAGTATATCAGAGGAAAATTTACCGACTGCACTCAGCAATGAAGAATCTTGCATTTAGCCCTCTAATTATTGTTTAGACTATAACAACCATATATTGATAAGCAAGTAGAGGGATAAGAAGATAATCTGTTGTGATCTCCAGCTAAATTTAGTCAGGTGTAGCTGGCAATGCAGCCTGGTTTCAGGAAATATTCCCTCCGGAAACATGTGCTAATAAAGGATACATAAAATATCTGCTTATTATGCTTATACAGTTATTTTATAACATATTATACTTAGATAAGCATAAAATTTATGCATTCTAAGAGAGCTCCATTATTTCTAGTAATACATAGTGTTATATTGTTTATGGCTTATTATTGCTTATTGCTAGTTAGTACTAAGGGAAAGACCCACACATGTATCCATTCCCTAAAGGTGCAGTAAGGAAGTCAAACAGAAACTCTGATTACAGAAATTGGGCTGGGACTGTAGCTCAGTGAACTTAACATGCATAAAGCTAATGATTCTACTTCCTAAACTAAATCAGATAGATGTTATATAGAAAAGCAGATGGACATGACAACTTATACTTCTCATTGTTGCAACAGGTCCACCTGTATCCTTAAACAACTGGTTTTTCCCCATCTCCTCCACAAGTTATACTGACATCAAATATAGTGAAAGCAGGGGTTATACTGTGGGGGAGGGACATACAAAGCAACAAAGAGATAATCTTATAAATGCGTTAGAAACACATGCACGAAAGAAAAAAAACATTAAAATACACATCTAAGGGTTCATTTTCCTGACATCACATTATCTGACCTTTTCTGCTTGCAATGTCAGTGCGGGGGGGGGGGGTAAGGGAGAGAAGGAGAAGGTTTGGGATTGGGTGGGAGGGGGGGAGGCTGGGAAGGGATGTGAAGGGTAAACAAAGGAAGAGGCTGCAATGCTTGGTAAGAAATGTACGCATTATCCTGCTCATGTAATTGTAACTCCTCTGTACAGTATGTTCACAAATAAAATAAAATTAAAAAAAAAAGAAAAGCAGATGGAGAAGGACAGACAGACAGTCAGATAGATGGATGATAGGTTTTTTTTTTCACAATTTTGGGAGCTACAAAAGTAAAGATTACTTCTTGCTCTAGGCTGTATTAAAAGGGTCTGTTGTGGCCTTCCTTTTCCTTGAATTCTAGATTACTATCATTTTTCTGTTCTGAATTATTTTCAATGATTATCTCCTTGTCCAAACATTCTTATTTATTAAGGAAATTAGGCATATTATATTAAGCTACTTCTTTTTATTTGGTATATATTTTATTGCAAAGATACTGTACAGAGGGTTTACAGTTACATGAATATGGTAATGAGTACATTTCCTATAACTAGGCTCCTTCTAAATGATATAATTTTGAGCCAATTAACTATGAAGATTCCACTACCAAAGAAATTTCCGTGAGATTAAAATCTACATACATGCAAAACATGCAGTTTAGCCATGTCACAAATAATAATAACAACAACTACAACAACAGCAATAATAAATACCTCTTGAAGCAGGTGATATTAAGACAAAATCATTCTTATCAAACACAGAGGGAAATCTGGGAAATACGAAGCTGGCCAGCCTACCTTGGTCTTTCTCTGTACTTTCTCTAATATATTCAAAGTCCTGTAAGAGATTTCATCTCCAGATTTGTGCTCCTTGTTATTTCCTTATTTTTTCTGTGTTCACAGATTTTTGATACTAAATTTTGTCTTGGGCATCCTTAAGAATCCAACACTTCAGACATGAACATATGTCCTTCAAGGATGCCTACAAACGCTGTGTCTCCAAGACCATGCCAAGTCTCTAAAATTCTATCTGAATAGACTATGGAGATTCAAAGTATTCCTTTGCTTCAAACCCCTTAAAATAACCGTATTTTACTATTGTCATGCTCTACTTTTGCCAAATAAGTATCAAGTGTCATAATTCTTTGGAACAATTTCCTTTCCTTGTTGTAAAAGCTGACAGAAAAAATTCAAGTTGGAGAATACTTTTAGATTTAAGAAGTCTAAGACTGTGTTCATGCAAGCTTTATTTCTTAAGCTGGGTGGTAAATTTTAAAATTCTCATTAATCTTTCTGAAGCCAAGTTCTTTCTAAATAAGAATTAAAGCATATAAAGGATTTCTTTTGGGGGGGGGCTTGTTGTGGGGCCTGAACTCTGAGCCTGGGCTCTACCACTTGAGCCACAGCGCCAATTCAGGCTTTTTTCTTTTTACTTATGTGGTGCTGAGGAATCGAACCCAGGACCTCATGCATGCAAGGCAAGAGCTCTACCACTGAGCCACCTTCCCAGCCCCATAAAGGATTTCTTAAAAGAAAAAAAAAGCAGGCACATTTATTTAGAAAGAAAAAAGCAGGCACATTTCATTTTAAATTTTAATAAAGCCAGAAAATTTTGTTTCTGAAGTTCATAGCTAAAATACAGTGCTTGGGATTAAATTTATCAGTAGCAAATGTGAGCAACAGTAAAGTACACATGTCTATAATACCTGTCAGGAGGTGGAGATGTGAGGATTTCAGCTCAAAGCCAACCTGTACAGAAATGTCTATGAGACTCATCTCCAATGAACCAGCACAAAGCCACAAGTGGTTTCCCTTATTTGCAACAACTAGAATATGTCTGAGACAAGCAGAAAAAGGTCAGATAAGATTATGTTAAGGGAAATGAATGCCAAGATAAGGACACAATTGTGTTTTTTTTTCTTGCTTGCTATTGCTTCTAATGTATTTATAAGGTACCATGTGATTTCTTTGTTGCTTTGTATGTCCCTCCCCTATGGTATAACCCCTGTTTTCACTGTATTTGATGTTGGTATAATTTGTATAGGGGAAGGGAAAAACAAATTGTTTAAACAGGGATATAGGTTGACCCATTGCAACAATGAGATGTACAAGAAAACAGGGAAAACAAACATTACAATTTAGGTGGGGGGAACGGGAGAGTGTAGTTGTGGAAGTGGGAGGGAAAAACAAACTTTACAATTTAGGTGGAAAAACAAACTTTACAATTTAGGTCGGGGGGAACGGGAGAGTGTAGTTGTGGAAGTGGGAGGGAAGGGATGGTAGGGGGAAAAAAAAGGAGGAGACAACAATGATTCAGAAGCAATATACTCATTACCTTGCTCATGTAACTGCAACCCCTCCTCTGTACAGTGTTCTCACAATTAAAAAAAAACTTATTTAAAAAAATTCCAGAAGTGGACCAGTGTCTCAAGTGAGAGTATCACTCTTGACTAAAGACGCAAAAGTGCAGTGCCTAGATCCTAATTCAATCCCGAATACCTGCGCGCGCGCGCACACACACACACACACACACACACACACACACACACACACACACACACACACACACACACACACTCATCTCTAAACAATGTAGTATAGAATATGAGTCAAATTTTACATGATTTGTGAGTCTGTGGGTTGAGGATATCTTGGATTCATTTGCAGGCTTTACACATATTCTGCAGAGAAAGCCAATAGAACCTTTGTTCAAGGTATGTTTTTGCTCTCATCCTATAGTATTTTTGCAGAAAAAAATATCTGTACTTGATTCCAGTGCCCTGCATCTTGTATATACATTTTTTCTAATTTGGGAAGGGGAAGGAAATAAAATGCTGAAGTAAGGAAAGAGCTTGACCCATTGTAACAATGAGATGTACAAGACACTATGTTAAAAATGAACTTTACAACTTTGGAAGGGGGTGGGAGGAGTTGTGGAATTGGGGAGGGAAGGGATGGTAGGGGCAAAAACAAAGGAGGGGGTAACAATTCTGGATAGGAAATGTACTCACTACCTTATTCATGTAACTGTAACCCCTCCGTACAATATTTTTACAATAAAAACATATAAAAAGAATATGTTGGTAGCTAATTTAAAACTGTCCAAGCTTACTGCATTGTCTGTGGTTGTGTAAACTTGTTCAAGCACTTTGTAAAGTAGTATGGAGGTTCCTCAAAAGACTCCACATAGAGCTCCCCTTTGACTCAATTTGGGACATTTACCCGAATGATCAGAAACAAGACCATACTAAAGCTATCAACACAACTATGTTTATTGCAGCATTATTTACCATAGCTAAGATATGGAACCAACACAGATGCTCCTCAGTAGATGAATGGATCAAGAAAATGTGGTATATATACACGATGGAATTCTATGCCTCCATCAGAAAGAATGGCATTGCCCCATTTGTGAGGAAATGGACAGACTTGGAAAAAATTATATTAAGTGAAGTAAGCCAGGCCCAAAGAAACATAGGTCCCATGGTTTCCCTAATTTGCAATAACCAGTGTATGTATTGAGTCAAGCAGAAAAAGACAGATAAGTTGAAGTTAGGCAAAATGGACCTCAAGATAAGGACTGAAGTGTTTTTTCTTGCTTTCTATTGCTTCTAATGTTTTATAAAGTGATTTTTTTTTCGGTTGTGGGGCATGAACTCTGGGCCTGGGCATTGTCTCTGAGCTCTTCAGCTCAAGGCTAGTGCTCTACTTATTTAGCCACAGTGCTACTTCCAGCTTTTTCTGTTTATGTGGTACTGAGGAATTGAACCCAGGGCCTCCTGCATTCAAGGCAAGAACTCTAACACTGAGCGACCTTCCCAGCCCAGGGTTATATGTTGTTGTTGTTGTTGCTTGGTGTGTCCCTCCCCCACGGTATAACTCCTGTTTTCACTGTAGTTAATGTTGGTATAATTTGTGGAGGGGAAGGGAAAAACAAATTGTTTAAATAGGAACCCATTACAACAATGAAATATACAAGACATTAAGTTGAAAAATGAAATTTAGAACTTTGGGGAGGAGTCGGGGGACTAGATGGGGGAGAGGGGGTGTCGCAGCAGGGATGGCAAAGGGAAACAAAGGAGTAGGCAGCAATGCTTGATAAGAAATGTGCTCATGGTAGGACGAGGCCAGGCACGCCGAGCGCAGCCAGGTTACAATCTGACTGGCTAGCCAGTCTGGAGCACCTGGGCCTCCAAGGGTAGGATCCTGGTTGCTTGTGTCCTGCTTGACAATTTACCTCTCTCCAGCTCTCTCCAGTTATGTCATGGTCCCCCAAACCCGGGGACCAGGAACCTGGTTTACTTGGTAAAAGGCGCCGTTGGCTTGCCCCACGGCCTGCCCCTCTGCTCCTCCCCACACACACACAACCGGACTCGAACCTTGGGTATTTCAGGCCACTCCTCTGTAGCTGGAGACCTGCCAGGCAGCCTCTGGGAGAAGCAGGCCCAAACCTTGTAGGGCCTCCTGCCCCAGGGACGCGAGGAGGATGAGCTGGCTCTTTCCCCTGACCAAGAGCGCCTCCTTCTCCACAGCAGGATCCCTGGTGGTGGCCTCACCAGCCTCCAACAGCAGAAGCAGTGCTTGATCGAGTCCCTCCGGAACTCCCACTCCAGTATAGCTGAAATACAGAAAGATGTGGAATACAGATTGCCCTTCACTGTAAACAACTTGACAATTAACATTAATATAGTACTTCCTCCACAGTTTCCTCAGGAAAAACCAGCAATCAGTGTTTATCCACCAATCTGACATCCTTTAATGGATAAACATGGAATATATGTTACCTCTCAATTAGTAAGCAATTTTACAATACACTCAGATCTTGGAAAGATTAGCCAGAGTCTGTTGGATGAGTTTTGGAAGAATTCTCCTGTTTTAGCTCCCACTTCAACAGCATTTCCATACCTGTATAGTAACCCAGGTGGGCTGCCTCCTTATGCTTCTTAGGGTTTTCCATTTCTTCCTGCATATCCTCCTCAAGAAGCTAACAGAACATAACTTCTTTGTTACTGACACTGTTTCTTCTTCAACAAGTTATACAACAGCCAAGTCTGCTGCTCCTACATTTGGTGTCCTTTCAAGTCGGCCATTGCCTGTTCCCACAATGGAAACTTCAACACCTATAAGCCAAAATGGTTTTGGGTACAAGATGCCAGATGTCCCTGATGCATTTCCAGAACTCTCAGAATTGTGTCACAACTCACAGATATGAATGAACAAGAGGAAGTATTACTAGAACAGTTTGAGTTTACCTCAACTAAAACAAATTATTAATGACAAGGGTGATTTAGTAAAAAGTATTGAGGAATTAGCAAGAAAACTCTCCTCTTGGAGCCCAGTTTGGAAGCCAAAAGGCAAACTGTTTTAGATAAGTATGAGTTACTTACACAAATGAAATCTACGTTTGAAAAGAAGAGGCAGAGACAACATGAACTGAGTGAGAGTTGTAGTGCAAGTGCCCTACAGGCAAGATGGAAAGTCGCTGCACATGAAGCTGAGGAAGAATCTGATAATATTGCTGAAGATTTCTCGGAGGGAAAAACTGAAATAGATGATTTTCTCAGTAGCTTCATGGAAAAAAGAACAGTTTGCCACTGTAGAAGAGCCAAGGAAGAGAAACTTAAACAAGTGATAGCAATGCACAGCCAACTTCATGGTCCATTACAGATTTTCCTGAAAACATGGACCGCCAAGAGAGAAATGAGACATAAAACTAAGTACATTATTTTAGATTTAAGGTTTGTAAGTTGGCATTTCATTGAAATGGCTGAATTCAGATGTACTCTACATTGTTTAAAGAACTGAGATTGTTTTTTATATAGATTAGAATGATTATGATCTTTGCTTGGAAAATTTTTCTGCAGTATTTGCACTAAAAACGCCTATTTATCATTGATAAATCCTGTCCTTTTAAAATTTCACTGCTATTCTTATAATTAAATACCTTATGCATGTGATTTTAGTTTTAATATTTTATGAAAAGTACTTAATCTTGTACTTTTAATTTGAAACTGCCTCATTTCTTTATCAAGAATGATATCTTCTTTAGATTATTTTCCTCTCAGTAATTTTTAAGTACTTTCAGCTATGGAAAGATACCCACACCCTCTCTTTTTCTTTCTTTTTGAATAAAACTTTCAAAAGCAATTTGTTTTTAAATATTCATAATACCAGAAAATATCAAACCAGCCAATGTGCCAGATATATACCTATAACATATAAATATACCTATATATATATATATATATATATATATATATATCTTTAATAAATAAAAAAATTCAAAAAATGTCTTAATTACATTGCTCATGTAATTGTAACCCCTCTGTATGGTATTTTCACAATAATAAAACTTTAAAAAATTAATTTAAAAAAAATTTAAAAAATATCTCCATGGAAACCTAATCACCTTTTTAATCCTTTCACAAGTCCTCTAAACTGAATGATATATTTTACATGTTACTCTGCTACCCCTACATATATTTTATTGTCCTAAGGAAACTCTTTAAAAGATAGTCTATTGATTGATATTTTGTGTGTCAACTTCCCAAAATATGTTCTGCCCTCAATCCAACTAAAAAATTCTCATCTTCATCTTCCTTTTTGAAAAGTGAACACCTGTCATTTAGATAAGAATCAATACATGATTTCATTCACCAGATATTCAAACTGTCATCTCAGTTGTCAGGAATAATAGAGTTCAATCAATATACTCATTTATTCTAGATCAAACTCTTTGATACATTCTCATGGCATTGATAACAAAACCAAGCATCAACATATATGACTTTATTTCATCTCATGTTCTCTCTGGAATGTTTAGAAAATTGTCTCTTAAATGTACAGCCACAGAGTAGCTATATTTAGTTGATTAATAAATTATTTTATTTACTAATCTATTTATTTCAGTAATGGGACTTGAACTCAGGGACTCAGTGTTATTGTTCCTTAAATTTTATGCTCATGGCTAGTGCTTTACCATTGCAGCCACATAAGAGGCTTACAGATTTACATGCCTGTGTGGGAATCGAGTCATGATCTGAGATGTCAGCCTCCTGAGTAGCTAGGACTACAGGTATGAGCCACCAGTGCCCAGTTTTATACTTAGTTTATTTTAAATTAGATTTATTCAGAAAGGCATCTAAGCAAAAATGCTATTTTTAATATTTTAAGATCCAAACTACCTCCAGAGTCCTCTCCTCATTGTTGATGGACTCATTTGCCCAGGGATGACTATTATTTGGGTCCTTATAAGAAATTTATGACAACATGTGAAAAGAAACAAATTTGTAATTTTATACTGGAAAGTCAGAGTCTAATTTGCAGGACTAAACATAGTGAATACTCTCCAGCTGTGAACGCGTGAAAACTATAGACAAGGATGATCAAGAATGGCCTCAGCTAGGATTCTAACCAGTGAATTCGAGGCTAGTAACCAGGGCAAATACAAGGCTTCATGGTTCAAATTTGATAATGAACTCTAAGGGGAGCAATGGACAATCATCTAAAAGACTAGCTGGGAGTGGGATTCTGCAGACGTTGTTGGTCATGAGCTTTTCCAACCTAATAGGGATTGAGATTTATTTACACATAATCTCTCCAGAAGAGGTCACTAACACCATGACTGTCCATTCATTGAATTGTGTCACACTAAACAATGTCATTTCATCAAAAGTGATTTAGAATTACCAAGATCATCTTGAAAGACATTTAAGATGACTCCTTTCTTTATTCCTTCTGAAAAACTTTGATGGATGAATCTGGGAAGATGAAGGACAAAGTTCACTCACTTTTGAGGCTGGGAAGGTGGCTCAGAGTGGTCGAGTGCTTGCCTCCAATACATGAGGCCCTGGGTTGGATTCCTCAGCACCATATAAACAGTAAAAACAAAAACAACAACAACAACAAAAACAAAGGCCAGAAGTGGCACTGTGGCTCTAGTGGTAGTGTTCTAGCCTTGAGCTGAAGAGCTCAATGACAGTAACCAGGCCTAGAGTTCAAGCCCCACAACACACAAAGAAAAAAAAATCACTTTTTTTTTGTTATTGTTCTCTTATGCCCGACAATGTTTTCTTCTCATAAGAATTTTGTTGAATATGAGATTCTAAACTTCTCTTTCTTTTTTAGTTTTGCTCTATTTTGTTATGTCTTTCTTCCATACTTTAAATATTCTCCTCCATTTAATTGTTGCTTGGAAAAATATAGAAGATTTTGATAAAATCTTTATCTTTGTCCCTCTGAAGTAAGGCTCCACTATGTGTGATTTTTCTTTCTTTTTTTAAATTTAATTTAATTTTATTGTAAAGGTGATGCAAAGAGGCTTTATAATTCCATAAGTAAGGTAGTGAGGTCATTTCTTGTCAAGCATTTTTACCCCTCCCTCATTTTTTCTTCCACTTTCCCTCTGACTCACCACAGCTAAGAGACATTGTGTTAGAACCAGACAGTCTTTCTTTTTCTCTTAAAAATATATTTTATTATTACTGTTCAGCTAATACACAGATGTATTGTACAGGTAAAGTTATAATTATGTAAGTCAGATAATAAATGTATTTCCTTTTGAACTCTGCCAGCCATTCCTTTGCTCTCTCCCAGTTTTTCTCTCCCATCCCTACTCACAGTTTCAGTTTAATTTAAATTTAAATTTTATTGTCCAGGTGTTGTACCTAGGGGTTACAGTCACATAAGTAAGTTAGTTAGTATATTTCTTGCTAACTTTTTACTCCTGCCTTCATTTTTCTCCTGCTTTCCCTTCCCCCAAGCCCTCCCCCAAAGTTGTACAGAACATTTCCAACATACGGTTTTGTGAGTATCACGGTTGAATTGGTTCTCATCTTTGTCCTTTGACTCACCATTTTTTGTTACCCTTCCCTAATTGACATAAACATTTATACAATACCCAGGGTACCAAAATCAAATACAGTGACAACAGGAATTATACCATAGGGGAAAGTACATGTAAAAGAAACAAAAAAAAATCCACATAGTACATTAAAAAAACAACAACAACAAAGAAAAACCTCCTGTGCCCATATCTTGGGATTCATTTTTCTTAGCATCATCTTATATGATCATATGTACATAGCTATTGAGCTATTCTGTTCATCTGCTAAGATTATCCT
>NW_027204881.1:0-19546 GCF_024711535.1 Dipodomys merriami
AAGAACTAATTGATAAAGATAAACCAAAAACCATGTATTCTGGTTTGTGTGTGTGTGTGTGTGTGTGTGTGTGTGTGCCAGTCTTGGGACTTGAACTCAGGACCTGGGCTCTGTCCCTGAAGTTTTGCTCACATCGATTGCTCTACCACTTGAGCCACAGCTCCACTTCAGCTTTTGATGGTTAATTGGAGGTAAGATTCTCATGCACTGTCCTTCATGGACTAGCTTTAAATGCCATCTACAGATCTCCACCTCCTGAGTAGCTAGGATTACAAGAGTGAGCCACTCCCCAGTGCCTGGCTACATTCTGGTTCCTCAACAGAAACTATAATGCATGTGCTTGTTAAATCCTATCTGTACTATGGCTCTTAGGTAATAAACATCTACTTTAAGCAGTCTCACTTTAAATTTAGGTTTGAAACAATGAGGTAATATTTTCCCCTCAGGTTTCAAAATTGCTCAGTTACAGAAGATTCAACCTTGTCTTCCTCGTACTAAACTACAATGAGTTAGACTTGAGGGAAATAAATAGCAAAGCAGAGGTGCACAGGAGATTTTTGTTTGTTAACTTGATGTAAATAAATAATTGAAAAAACCCATGGAGTTTGGGCACGGGTGGCTCATACCTGTAATCCTAGCTACTCAGGAAGCTGAGATCTGAGGATCATGGTTCAAAACCAGCTTGGGCAGGAAAGTCCATGAGACTCTTATCTCTAATAAACCACCAGAAAACCAGAAGTGGCACTGTGGCTCAAGTGGTAGAGCACTTTCCTTGAGCTGAAGAGCTGAGGGACAGTACTCAGGCCCAGCGTTCAAGCCCCATGACCGACAAAACAAATAACAAAAACAAAAACCTAGCATTTGAGTCCTGTTTCTTTTATTAGTTATAAGGGAGCTTTTTGTTTCTCACATAATCTGTCAGTGCCTCCTATTCTTGTCTGAAAAATAAGAACACAATCATTTATACTATCCAGTGAATTTGAGGATTCTGGCAGAGATCCCAATAAATGAATGACACACCCAGGGAGACAAAAACAGCTTCTATGAAGACACATTATTAGTTATGTCTTGTTTTTTAAATACTCCATTTTCTGTTATCTTACTCCACGAATGTACTATAACAAAATGTATGCTACTGGGTAATTTGCAAAGAACACATAGTTGTTGCCTTACGATTTCCAGTGACTGGGAATTCCAAGATCAAGACACTGACACACAGACTTGTCTAGTCAGAGCTGCTCTCGGCTTCATCCAAGAAGAGGCCTGGAGATACCGTATATTTCTTAGCACAGAAAGGCTCTCTCCTCACGTGATGCAAGGCAGAAGGACCAAACGGCCATGCACTGCATGCTGCTCGTGGGTCATGGGGCTTGAACTAAGGTCCTGGGCGCTGTCCCTGAGTGTTTTTGTTCAAGGCTTGTGCATGACCACTTTGAGCCACAGCACCACTTCCAATTTTCTGGTGGTAAATTAACCACCAGATAAGAGATAAGAGTCTCACTGATTTTCCTGCCCTGACTGGCTTTGCACTGCAATTCCCAGATCTCAGTGTCCTGAGTAGCTGGGATTACACTAGTGCCTTGGGCAGCTTTTTTGATAAGAACCTCAATCCCGTTCATAGTAGAGGGCTCCTTGAAGCCTAACTGCATCTCAAAGGCTGTATCTATGAATATGGAGGTGATTCTTCATTTTTGAAGGACACAAATCTGAAAGGGCTCAAATAAGTAGATGAAGATCCTGAAACCAAACTGTGACTGAGCAATATTCCCATACCCATGAGGACACACTGAGTGAAGAAATTATAACTAAGTCTGTGGAGATAGCAAGAGATGAAATATGAAGACTACTTCAATTGATCTGATTGAACAACAGCCTGATTGAATAAACCAAGATGCAGGAAGGCGAGGTATCTGAATGAATAAGACATAAATAATAGTGCCCTAATAACAAATACTCACTAAGATGTGAGTAAAAAGAATGAGCCAGGCATCAATTGCTCATGCCTGTAATCCTAGCTACTCAGGAGGCTGAGATCTGAGGATTATGGTTCCAAGCCAGCCTGGGCAAGAAAGCCAGTGAGACTTTTAGCTTCAATTGACCATGAAAAAGCGAAGCTGTGGCTCAAGTGATAGAATGTTAGCTTTAAACAAAAGATCTCAGGAATGGCACCAAGTCCTGAATTCAAGACCCAGGATTGGCACACACTCACACCCACAACCCCCGAGATCTCCCCAAATACCCCCCCACACACACACCCCTTAATACCAAACAAAAAATTCAAGAGCAAAAGTTACTTGGACAATGAGACAAACACAGAGGAGGAAATTACTTTAATTAAACAAATAAATTAATAAATAAAGTGTTATAAAACAAACTATGTTATACTAGAAAGAGATTCTGTTGGCTCCCCAAGTTAAGAATTATTGAAACTAGAACTGGATTTAAATTTAGATTTCCAAAATAAGACCTAGAATTTCATGTAACTTCTAAATAAAGACTTGCTTGACAGTAAAAATAGTAGTAAGGTTGAAAATAGAACCTAGTTTATTTGGTTATTTTAGGGATTAAATATGTTAATACACAGATACATCTCTTAAAGTAGCCTGGCACATAATATTAAAAATATGTGTTCACTATTATTTTTCTGTGTCACTCATATATTGTTATCATTATTTGATATGACACAAAGTCATACTGATTTCTCCAAAATCCTGGAATATTAGTTATAGCTTGCTAATTAACAAATGTACTCTTCACTTTGAGATGAACTGATTTCTACTTATTTTTGAATAGGTCAGTTAATTTTTTTCCCCAGATAAATCACTTCATTCAAAGCGAAATATGCAAGAAGCCTCTTGCTCACAATTGCCAAAGGATATACAATTCCACTTTTCTGTTGATAGAGCTGAAATAAAAAGAAATCACTCATCTCTGAGTTTCGACTATAAACTCTGGGCCATCTTATCTCAGACCTCATCCACTGTCCGTCATGTATTTTGCTAGCAATGAGAGTGGTAAAGTCATCTCAAATCGACGCTGACACTTCAACATCTTCCAATGTAACTACATTTCTAAGAATTAAATTTCTACTTTCAAATACCTAAGAAATATGAATCACCTCTCGGTTCACTGAAATAATACAGATCATGAGGCACTCTAGATGGAACGTTTATGCAATAAGGAGTCACAATCACATTTTGCAAAACAAGCATCCTACTAAAACAAATAGAGTCTGTAACTTATTTCTTGTTGTTTTCAGTATGAATAGAATTAGTTCCATGCCATATCTTCTAGGGGCTAGAGAGAATTCTAATGAATTTCCTACAGGAAGCAAAAATTTCAGAAATAATCTGTAGTTTCCCCATCTCTTAAACAAGATTTAACAACTAAAAGTCCAGGGGAAAATAGAGAGGCTTTAGCTGGTAAAACCAGGAAAATGTTTTATAACATGTAAACATATACTTTCTATTATCTGAAGAGCTTTGAATCTTTTGTTTCTGATCAGCCTTAAAAAGTAGCGTTCAAAACTAGCATTTAGGACAGTACCACAGCTCAAGTCTGCAATCCTAGCCAGTTGGTAGGTAGAGAAACAAGGCTACCTTGGGTCAAGTTCAGTATTATTTCCACTACTTCTAGTGTGCATTTCTTTAAGGATGACAAATTAAACTACACTAATCCGATTCGAAATATCTTTACAATTCCATGCCTAGATCTTTAGTTGAAAATAGTAAGAAAGACAAACAAGAACTTTCCCTCTTCTTTTTTTTTTTAAATTTTGAAAAAACCGTACAGAAGGGTTACAATTACATGGGCAAGGTAATGAGTACATTTCTTATCAAGCATTGTTGCCTCCTCCTTTGTTTCCCCTTCCCATCCTTTCCTATCTCGCTGCCCCCACCCTCACCCCACCGTCCCCACCCCCACCCCACCCTCCCCACCCCCAGCCAAAATATGGATACAGGGGGACCCACTTCAACAATGAGATGTACAAGTTGTTATGTGCCCCTTCATTTATAGGCCATATAGGAAATGAACAAAGGTAAACTCTGACGTGGCCAGTTTTATAAATGCTAGAGTAATGGATATTTTAGAACAACAAAGCAATATTAGTCATTTATCTTAAGAAAAAATAATTTGAATGTCCACCTGAGAATTTATTCTGAAAGTTAGAGGTAGTGATTGTCATAATCTTGGTCTGTCTAAGCCTTTAATTAGGGGAAGACCACTTTTGTTGAATTAGGAAGATAGAAGTGAATAATGGAAATAGTTCACTAGACATAAGGGTCCTATTTTCTTAGACAATAAATCTGTAAATGAAACCTGAAGATATTCCTGATTCGTAAAGCTCAACATTCAACTGAGAGGAAATGATACAAAAATATGCCTACCTAATGAGTGAAATATAAAATGTTAGAAAGATAAGTAAAATCAATAAAGTTACAGAACAAGGTAAAGAGAATTCTAGTTCTGAGAATAGAGGGCAGGTTCAGGTTTTAAGGAAGATGTTCAACATATGTTTCATGAAAAAAGAATATTTTGAACAAATATTTGAATGTGAGAGTTTGGATTTAGGTGTCAGAGAGGGATCAATGGTTGTGATGATTTTGAAGAGCAAGGATATTAGTATTAACTGAAGATTAACAATGTCTGAATAAATGGGTTTGTATCCTACCTTTCAAAATTTGCAAATGATATCAAACACAGCAAATGGACACAATCAGTTTTTGTTCTCAGGTAAATATATTAACAATTATCTCTCAATTTCTGCTCTTTACACGTACAGCATATAAGAAAGCATTCAAAAATACATTCATATGGATATGCGTGTACATATATATATTATTGCATATAATGGTGTCTTTGTTATGCCAGAGTGGAAGAAATTTCACTCTGTTGTTTATTTCTGATATATCCCTTGTGTTTATTTTATATATTTCTATTTGTTAAGTTACAAAAAGCATTTAAATCAATATATTTCTGTCAAGAGGGCAATAGAACTAATTGCCTTATTTTCCAGTGATAATTCTATGTTCCAGAAAACTGATCATGTACTCTCAGCCACTTTTCTTTCATCATTTTTCTATTCCAGTTACAGTATTCAAATCACTTCCCTCCCACAAAATGTCTGCCATCCTACCCTAAATACTAAATACTAACTACTTTGCTTTGATTTTATTGAAGAAAGGATAAGCAGAAATCATGTCATCTTCCTCTCATTACATAATTTATAGTAGTACCCACATCAGCTTCTGTTTCTTCTTTGATTGTCAGCTGGAGTCCATTCTAAATGAGTTTGTCCATGTTTTCTTCCTTTGATCATTTATTTTTACATACTTTTGCACACACATATATGGTGTGTGCTTTGATTATATAATACTTATATGTATGTTATATAAACATATATGCATATTTTATCTGATTCTTCTAAGGTTTGTGAGACTGAGAACCTTTCTTTTTTCCATTGTACCTAAGTGTCTAAAAGAGCATCATATAAATATTACATCAAGATTCAATGGAAAGATGACTTAACACTGGACATCCAATTCAGAAATAAGTAAGAAGTCTAGGGTGGTTTGGATGAATAAATATTTAACCAATAGAAACATCCTACGTGATTCTAGTGGTCTTCATTTTTAAATTGTCATGCTATATGTGAGTGGCTATCTGATCCAGGAATGTTTTATTTTCAAGTTTCTTGTCTATCCTTGGGTTGACATGATCACAAATAGGAAGAAAAAGGAACTAGAAAGGAAAATACAGTGCCTGGGGAATCCCCATCCATTTTACCAGTCATATTATTTACCCCAGCGCTAGCTACTGCTCTGCTGGAATAATGCTGCCCAGAACTTCCTCTGGGGCTAACTTCCTTGGAGACAAAGATCTGTGGGCTGGTTACTCTTATTAATCAACTTGATTTCTTTTCAAGTCATTACATTTTCTGACTCAAAAGTTTTGCAGTCACTTATTTTACCAGGAGTCTCTTAATAAATTAAATAGATAGGATTTGTAAGTACACTCAATGGTTAATTTAAGTGTAGTATTAAAATATTTGAACACTGGTGCATTTTCTCAAACTAGTAACCTCAGTGTCTGATAAAGGAAATCTTTATATTTTTTAAACCATACAAAGAAGTCTCTGCCCAAGAGAACTGATGACTTTCAGTTACACTTGCCAGCTTAACACGGGCCATTATTAAACTTTCCACTTGGACATGATACTTTTTCTTATAGCAATAAATGCTTCTATTTTATCCACAGGTTACATGGGTAGGTCAAGTTCACGGAGTGTTCAGTGAAAATCCTAATCAGTTAAAATAAGAGTAAGAAACTAATGATCTATCTGATTTTTTAATTCTCTTTCAGAACTGTTATATGTACATAGATTAGTGTTTAACTAAAATTAAATCAACTGTTTAATATTAACCCAAATTAAATGGTCTTGAGAAATTGTATGACTTTACAAAATGCTTTCACACACACAGTCATGTGATGAATTGATAAAATGGTTAGCATGATAAGCTAAATGCACTGGATGGCACTAATCGTATGCTTTTTCTGTATTATAAAATCAAATTTAGTGGAAAAACAGAATGAAGCCCACACTTGAAATGTTTTTTATCAGGTGTACTTTGTGAAATTTCTTTGATACATTATTTGTAATTTCCTATTACTATTTTTTTCAGATTGTCAGAAAAAAGAATTAATTATAGTCACTTTGATATTAAGTGAAATTCAAATTGAAAATATATAATTCCAGGATTTTTTTCTATCCTAAGGAAACTAATTTACTCCGGTATGATGCAAAAATGTTCAAATACAGAAGGATTAAGTGAGTCAATTGAAGTTGAAAGTTCTATACCAATTATATGGTTTTCCATGAACTTTACTTATCAAAAAGATTAAAGTCTTGGCAAATAAATTCTTCAGGTTTTTGAAACAAGGTGTAAACCTTCAAGCATGAAAGAAATTCTGAGCTCTGTAAAATTCTTTCCTTGTGGTTTTTAGTGTCTGGATTGAAAAGGGGAAAGGTGAAATAAAAATCTTGGTATTTAAGAAACAAAGCGAGACTCTATGCCAGACAATTTTCAAAATAAGCAGTTTCCAAGTCAGATGTCAATAGCTCACGAGATGTTAATAGCTGTACTAGCTGCTCATGAGGCTGAGATCTTAGGATCGCAGAAAAACCCCTGACAATCTTATCTTCAGTTAACTACCAAAAACCTGGAAGTGGAGCTGTGGCTCAAGTGAGAGTACTAGGTTTAAGCAAACAAAAATAAGGACAGAGCTGAGGCCCTGAGTTCAATCCCCAGGACTGGACAAGAAAAAAATTAAAAAGTCGTTTCCAATTAAGTTTTATTCAGTTGAGAAAGAAAATTTTAACGACTACTGGTTTGCTTCAATATAACAAAGGAAAAAGTGAGTAAATATGATTAATATATGTCATGAATAAAATACTGATTTTAGGCTTGGCCCACTTATGATATTGGCCCATTGATGATATTTCAAGTTGTGAGAAAAATAATTTAGAGTTGTCTGTCTTCCTTGGAAAGAAATTGTGCTTATTGAGAGTTCAATTTTCCTCACCTTAAATTAATATTGTCATGCCCAGTAGAAATTACTGGTGGGAGCCCAGGACTCAATTACTTCATTTTACGTTGAAGTGAGAAGTATTTTTTTTTTAAATCTGGATATCCAAAGATCCACAGATTAATTATCTGGAAAAAGCTGAGCAAACACAGAAGGATGGAATACAGAAAATCCCAAAGAACAAAAGAACACACACACACACACACACACACACACACACACACACACACACACACACACACACACACACACACACACACACACACACACACACACACACACACACACACACACACACACACACGCCTGCATTCTGAAATTGTATGAGGTCTCCCATTGTTTTATTACTTGTGGGCAGTAGGAAAACCTGTAGAGTCATGGAGGAAGACTTTTAATATTTTCCCACACCAAACTCTTTCATAGATATTTAATTCTGTTTTTAGAAAGATCCATGACAAGGTTAGTTCTCCACTGATATCATACATTGACTAGGGTTATGTTCATGCCTGACTGATGACTTAAAACAATTAAGTGAAATTTAATTAGTGAAATGCAAAGAAGACAATCAACCTTCTTTCTCTTTAGCACCCTGCTTTCTTCCTTTGTCTCTGTCATCGCTCAAGTTTCAGATTTTAAGAACATGAATTTGATGTTAATTTATTTTGTTACTCATGGGACAGTGCACTTCAAAGTTCCTTCTACAAAATTTCACTACAGTAATAATGGAAGAAGTATTGAAAGGTACTTTAGGTTTGAATGCTACCTAGAAAATCCCTCCAGTAACGAAGAAAACACACTCTGTGATGATTTCCTTTCTCACACTATGCTACATCAAGTGCCCTGTGCTGTACAATGCTGCATTAAGCTGAGATTAACTTCCAAAAGTTCACAGAAAATCATGGTACAGAATTAATTTTTCTATCATCTTAAAGACAGTCCTCTTGTGTATATCCTCTTTCAGAAAATTGAAATCAATTGTATAAGTGGTAAGTGATATGAACTCATTTATATAAATTTGAAAGGATTTAGAAGACATAGGAGGAATGTATTAAATACTGATCTTTAATAATTTATCTTTCTTGAAAGAAAATTCATCTTTTTTGTAGTTAAAAAACAGTGGAATGGGAATGTGTCTCAGGTGTTAGAGTATTTGTCTAGTGGATATGTAACCACCCCAGCTCTATAAAGGAAAAGAAAAGGAGAAGAGAAGAGAGGCAGGCATGGGTGGAGAAGGGAGAGAAGAGGAAGAGAAGAGATTGTGTACAGCTACATCATTCAAAGCAATTCATAACATTAGAATTTGCAAAGCCAGTAAACAGTTTGATAACTCTTTCCCTTCCAATTTATTCTTTTGCTACAGTTATGGTTAAACATGTGATGTAATAGGTCATCTAAAAATGAACATTTAAGCCAGTTCAGCTTACCAAACATTTCAAGTTACTAAAGTAAAATGACCAAGTATGCTTTCCATTTGAGGGGAAGGAATGACTTGGAATAATGAAAAAGATGATTAGAATTGGGGTAGATGCCCAGGAGAAACACTGAGGGAATTCCTGACCTCTGCGGTATATATCTTGGTCCTCAAAGCTTGAGGAAATAGCAAGAATTTCAGACTAACAGAAGATTGTCTGTCTGATTAATCTTCTCATCAGCTAAATGTCCTTTCAATTTTCATCAACTCATACATTTTTAAGTTAGTGAGAAAACACATTCGCATTTCTTGTAAATTATACTGTATATGTTAAATTTATACAACTGTAATTGCACAGATACAATTCCTGAAAAGGAATCCCCCCCCAAAAGATGACAAAGAAGTAAGACTAAGAATGGGAAGATACATATCAACATCTTTCTTTGTAATCTAATCCAGTTTGGGGAATAAGCATATGTATGCATAATGACAGCATTAAAACAATCCCATATAAATATTGAGTAAAAATTATCTAATATATCATGATGCCGATTCAGAAAAATGTGGGCTTATATGTAGTTTAAAACGAGCAATTGTCACATATATGGTCAAAAGGAAATCAGTGAAATTATCTTATTCTAAAAGAATAAAAGGGTCTAATTAAGGAAATTTGTGCAAATTAATATTTTTATCTTATTTTTCAGCTATCTTAAACAATCATTTTCCAAAATGGTAATTATTGCATCATTACTGCACCACACATCAGCATATTACATGTTTGCTGTCATGGCTTATATTACAATATCATTCAAAAAAGTGTGCTTGACTGCTGATATACAAATGAGGTATCATTTGGCAAGAGGATGACTTACTTTTTTGATAGACAAGGATTTGAATCTCTGGAAAAAGAAGAGGGAAGAAAATGTTGTTTCTCAGAGCT
Source organism: Dipodomys merriami (assembly GCF_024711535.1). Lineage (NCBI taxonomy): Eukaryota > Metazoa > Chordata > Mammalia > Rodentia > Heteromyidae > Dipodomys > Dipodomys merriami. The sequence goes on from NW_027204881.1 coordinate 9,939, forward strand.
ATTTTGAGGTCTATACTTCTTGAAAGTCTAATCCAGAGACTCCAGTGGTAAGCTGTAACTGATCTCTTTAACTATGTCATTTCTTCTTGTATAAACTATACCTTCGAAGCAGTTTTTATTACCACATGACCTAGCTACCATCACATGAAACATCTTACTAATTTCAGGAAATCATTAGTAGTATAGTTTTTTCTTGGTGTTTTATTTTTATTTATTTGCCATTGTGAAAAAGAAAAATTACAAAAGCATGCTTCTGTCTTCTCTTTCCCTTTAATGATTTCCTCTTCCCTCCTCTCCCATTCCCTTTCTTTCCACTCCACCATGAAAGGTCCCTCTGGAAGTAAGAAAACTTAATGATAAATATACTCTAAGATAGAAAAACATGCATTATCACCATCATTCTGGTTCTAACTCACTTTCTTGGCTATCATCACTTTTAACACAATAATCAGAGTGAGCCCTTAAACTGAGGCTGGTAAACAATAGCCCATGGGGAAAATCTGAATCACCATCTATCTTTATAAATAAAGTTTTATTTGAATGCAATCACATTCATTCATTTATGCATGCATGATGGTTGCTTTCATAGAACTGTGGTAGCTCTGAGGAGTTGCTCCAGAGATGACTTGAGCAATAAGCTGGCACTCTAAAGAAATCATTAAAAAAAATTCAGCCTTAAACCATTTGTCTTGATGGAGCACCCTTCTGCACAAAATCCTTGAGAAGCTCCTGTATTTATCAGAGTTAAAGCTAAAACTCTTGGGGTGGGAGGTGTGGCTCAGTTCTTCTTCTTATTATTATACAATTAATGCAATGCTATATTATAATAATTATAGTATAATGAACATAATAACATTATATTATAATATATTTTACATTATATTGTGATATAATTATATATTATTTTATTAAGATATAATAATGATTATTTTTGTTTAGTTATTATTACAATAACTAAATTCTTGCAATAGCCAACCAATCTCTGTATGATTGATTTTTGCATTTCTAAACTTCCCTTTTTGGGTTCTCCATAGCACTCCCTCTATTTTAGCTATGAAATCTTGAATATGTCAAATAGAATCCAGCTGTAGAATTTTCTCTTAACAGTTTTCTGTGGGAGGCCCTCCCTCTAGACTTCTCAGTAGCTGACACACTTAATAGTTTATATGCTTAATTCATAGACATGATGAGTACATCATAAACATCTACATACACATACAAAGTCAAAATCAGAACATAATTTTTGGACTAACTCTTCAACTAAGTCTGTTGTCTTGGGGAAAACATGTAAATATTGCAATGCCCTGGATTCCTTATCTATTAAGTAAAATAGAGAGGGATTCAGTAAATTTCATCACATAAAAATTCAGTCAAATATAAAACATGTACACAGCATACACTTTCCATCATCTGACTCTGCTCTACAGAGAATATAACTAGAATGATGACAAACAAAAACTCCCCCATGGAATGATTGCTTTGGTAAGGATACTGTGCTACTTCTGAATGCATAATAACAACCCATATGTTTGTTTCAGTTGCATGTTTGCTTAGACATTGATCATTTCTATTGATGAGGAAAAACAAATGTTTACTTGGTAGAAGGAAGACTGGCCCAAATACATACACTTCCTCAAACATTTTTACAGGCAATTTGCCTTTTACCTTGTTTCATTTACAGTTAGTTTTGACAGATACTTTAAACTAGTTTTCAAATTAAATTTCTAACCTCCTTTGGAAAAACCATTGATATATTGATAAATGTATTATAATTCAAATGTGTATTTTAGACATTTAATCAAAAATCATGAATTGTAGGTTGCTTGATGTGTGCCAAACACCTGCTTCATTCATCAAATGTTATTATGTGGCAATCTTCTCACTGAGTCACCAGTTATAATATAGTTCCTTTATTCAGGAAGTAAAGCTTGAGTTTTCAGTGTATATAAACAAAGTGGCAAATATATTGTCTTCCAAAATACACAGGAAAACTTTTGCTGTAACAGACAAATCTCCTTGTGCAGGAACTACTCTTGGTTCCTAAACTAATTTTCTTCAAAATATTGTTAATTACTTAATAACACTATTAAACCAATAGAGACCCTAGGAACAGCCTAGAAAACCAGAAATGCTGACATAGATGTATAATATAATTTTCCATGATCATATATTTAGCTACTACTAGAAAAGGACTGGAATATAAAACTCTTAGGGTCAGAAGGAAAACTAGCCCAGCTCCTTAACATTAGGTCTATACATTTGTACATAACTAGATCTATACCTGTGTCCTTTCCCAAAGACCAAAATCCAAGGGTCATAATTTATACAGCTTAGCTTTTTAGAACAATACATTTCACCCCTTTGTCTTTTCTTTTCTGTAGATTTGGTAAATATCTGTCATATAATTCTTGTTTACCTCTGATTTGGGATGCTAAGCTTACTCAATATTGAAATGTAAATATGTCCTTCCAAAGGACATGTTTCCTATGTAGGGCAGAGATTACACTACGAAAATTGCCATTTTAAAAAATGTGATGCTAAAGGCATGGGAATGATGATAAGTCCCCTTGCCATTATTATAAGAAGAATCTAGACACAAGGGCTAGTGCCTGGATGCACCAACCTGACCAGGAGAGGCCATTTGTCCAATGTTGCTAATTTACTGTCATACATCCATGTTTTCTAAGCTCTAAAAATGCACATGGGTCACTGATAAAAACTCATTGAAATCAAAATGCTGTCTAATACACTATTGGACCCAGTTGTAATTATGTAAGAATTTCTGCTAACAATATCATTTGAATCACCCGTCTTCCAATTCTCCCAGAATGCTCCACATCACAACAGCCTGTCACCCCCTCCTTCCATTTTCAGAGTCACAGTAGTCCTTGAGGTCTGTTTATTCCACATTAAAAAAAACTCATACATACTAAAAGACACCATCAGGAAGCAGAAAGCCTAGGTACTTAACAATGGGCCTCTTTAAAATCTATAGCTTCCTTCGACTTCCTTAGGACCGTGGTAGAGTATGATTATCTACGTATTGCTGTCATTTGAACAGAATTCCAAAATACTTAGATTTTTGAAAAAGCCATTTGGTAAAACCCATTTATTTGTGCAAAGTAATTGTGGTCAGACATATTTAGCGTATATTACTGGCATTCATCCTGAAGTTCTGTAAATATTTATAGTGAATTTAAATGCATGTAAATAGACTTATACCATTTCAGCAACTTAATGGGATTCATTTATAAGACATGAAAAAATGGACTTAGCTGCCATATTTCAAAGAATCAAAGATATTTTTCATTTACTTTCAAATGTGTACATTTCAGAAGGGTCAGGTCCACCTGGAAAGAGAGAGAGGGAGTAGAAGGGAAAGAGACAGATTGTGTGTGTATGTGTGTGTGTGTGTGTGTGTGTGTGTGTGTGTGTGTGTGTGTGTGTGTGTGTGTGGTGTGTGTGTGTGTGCTGTTCAAGTAGTAAGTATGTGAATAGGATAGTGAACCAGGACCTTGGAATCTGCATTGAGACAATTTGGTTTCTGAATGGGGGGAAAAAATGAAGAAACTAGTGTTGGTTGGGGCCATAAAATATTCTTCTACTCTTTCACTCTTTCACTTCATTTTGCCTGAATAATATGTACCTGAAGACTATATTCATACACATGGGCACACATCAAGACACTTATAGAATATATATATTTACATATGTATATTTAAACTGGTCAGTAACTTGAGAAATAGTACTGTTAAGAAAATTAGTCAAGGCCGGGTGCTGGTGGCTCACGCCTGTAATCCTAGCTACTCAGGGAGCTGAGATCTGAGGATCTCAGTTCAAAGCCAGCCCGGGCAGGAAAGTCGGTAAGACTCTTATCTCCAATAAACCACCAGAAAACTGGAAGTTGCACTGTGGCTCAAGCTAGAGCACTAGCCTTGAGCTGAAGAGCGCTGGGACAGTGCCCAAGCCCAGAGTTCAAGCCCCACAATGGACAAAAAAAAGAAAATTAGTCAAAAGAAATTATATTTTTGTCATATCAGTTCACAGATCTGCACTTAGGTCAAGATCCTTCATCTAATCTCATTTTAGTAGATTACTAACATTTAGACTTTGATTCACATAATGTAGGATCCTGCCACCTACAGCAATTTTTAATAACATGTTGCCATTTTCTTAGCCATATGATAATTTTACTACAGTCCAAACTAGAAAGACTAACGTTAGAAATAAAGTTATTGATGGGATTACAAAATTATTAATAATTCTGTTTTTACTTGTGGCCAACTAAATACTGTTTCTTTTCTCATTCCCTTTAGTACTAAATATTTTCAGTGATGTAATTGGGGAAAAAAGTATAACTATAGAGCTGTAAAAATTGTATGGGTTACCTCCTATGGCAATAAGGTAAACAGAACATTTAACATCAGACTTTTCAAGCAGTAAGGCCTTTTAAAAATCATATTGTCCAAATCTCAATAAAATGTGTAATTAGTGCTGCTATGCCAGGCTTATATGTCAGAAAACAAAAATCTAACTAGATTAATAATTTAAAGATCACATGCATGGAAATGAGTTTGTGACACCTGTAAATCCTATGTCTTGGCCATTTCTTCTCTGCTTTGTGTATTCAAAAGCAATTCAAAAGGAAGCTTTGGAGAACAATAAACCTCTGCAGTTAATGAGCTACTGCCAGTAGAAAGTATAAGACATTCAATAAAATGATCATTAAAATAAATCTTATAAATCAGTTTTTAGCTGTGTACCTGAGTAAGACATGTAAAGTCTCACACAAACTTATTGCAAATCCATGAATAAACTAATGGCACTACAGCATAATAAGTGTTAAATTCATACCATCAGGTAATACCAAAAGAAAGTAGAAATTAATCCATCTGGTGCAAGAAATAAACTTTTGACTAAGAATTTCTAGATAACATCTCCTCTTTTAAATTATAATGTAATATACAGCCATCACATTAATATGATCATGGTGTTGATCTACTAAAAGCATTTATTACTACATTAGGCAGTTAATTTACATGGCATAGAAAATGAATTTTAATGTACTACATCTAAAACCTTTACCACATTTTTAGTGGATAGACATGAACTATTTCTTTACTGAAATGATCATAAAGTTCCTAAAAAGTCTATAATACTGACATATATAAACATTGAGAGCTCTTTGTCCTATTCAAGCCTGGTTTGTGTGAATTATGCATATGTGCATGTGTTTGTTGGTGTGTGTGTGTGTGCGTGAGTGCATGTGTGTGTTGGTGTGCTATCGTGTATGGTATGTAAATGCAATGAAATGGACTATATAACTTCTTTCTCATCTAATTTCAACTTTGCTGACATGCCTGCCATTCTGTATCAGCAAATAAGTGCATATGCAACAGGTTATGACCTGAACCTCAATTGCGAAGCTTAAAGAGTTGAATCCACAGGCTGGCAAAAAGGCAAGGCCAACTTTCCATGGCTAGCTATCCTATCGTCTTCTCCCCCTGCCCCCCCCCACCTCGCCCCTCTGCAGGCAAGTCGGGTGGCTGCTGACACTGGTTACCCCGCACAGGAGGGACTCTACTCTTGTCTTTGGCTGCAGACATCCAAAACACTGCACTTTCTCTGTCAGTGCTATCGTGCCCAGTGAGTACAATGAGCCACTATTTATTTTACAAAGTTGAGAAGGATCCAAGTCATAAGGAATGATAAACACCAGGGATCAATACCCCTGGAAAAATGCTACTTCCCTAAGTTGCCACTTATTCTAGTTTTTGTCGCTTCAATATTACATAATAACAACATTTGTTAGCGGAAGCAAATGGCTAAGTTTGTAATGCCTGTCACTCCATGTTCTTATTCAGATCATGGGATGGAATGTTTTGTTTCTAACCTCTCTGGGCTTAGTGATGACTGGTTATTCTCTCCTCTCGGCAAGCATTACCTGTTTCCAATTGCAGTCTGTGGAATTTTGCCTGTATAGTAAACAGTAATAGGCCAATCTCCCTCAGGGAAGTCTCCATTTCTTAGTTGAACAGATAATTTCTATGTTATTTTCCCACTTAACAAATGATATGATTTAATATGGCTACCAGGGTTTCCAAACTTATACTTGCGCAAAGTTGCTTCTTTTTTTTTCTTATAAATTTGAGTTTGTATTCTTTAATAATTCCTTTAATGAGATGTGCGCTTATTTCTACACTCACCTCTACCTCCTTCATCAACTTGTGCTCACAGATGCTCACTGAGGAACAACGGTAAATACCTCAACACAGGGTAGATTCCTCTTTAGGTAAAGAAAGCTTTTATACTAGGCTACAGGGAAATTTAGAATAGTAGAACCAGAAAAGAATTTAAATCTACATTTTGATAATACCTTTGGATAAACTGATCTTACAATTATTCCAGTGAAGTTCTGCACGATCGTCTCATTTTTATGAGGTCAATGGGGACTAAAGTGTTGTGGTTAAATAAATATTGCAGTATCAATAATTTTCATGGAAATTAAATGCTCTCTGATTTCTGGAATTCCTAGGCTGTGTCTTCAGTAATGGAATTAAGTTTAATAATTCATGGCAATATGATTATTTTGAATTTTATTTTTACCTCCATGAAATTTACTATACATTAAAAATACTGGCTTTGTGTCTCAGGACATGGCTCCATGGAGAAAGAGCTTTCCCTGAATGCACAATGCCCTCAGTTCAGTCCCTAATACCACACACAAAAATACACATGCTTCATGTACATTGTTTTTAATAAAAACCCTGATTTGTTTGCTAATTATAAAATTAAACTGCACTAGCATTGGATTTGTTCTGTTGTCCACCTGGATATGACTAGATCAGATCTCTTCTAGTCTCAGCCATATCTTACCCTATGTATTGGCCATACCTTAATTCTATTGTTGAAAAGGCATCGCTGGGCTCATTGTCAGACACACAATTCACTTATAAGTTGAAATACATTTATTTTTCTGAGGTGGTTCCGAAAACTTCCCAAGGACATTTCTATCTCTTCCATGACTAGAAGTGCGACCAATAAAATTTAAATGTGTATCAAGATAAGAAAGAGGCTGTAAACATTGAGCTGAGACATGCAGAGAATTTTCTAGTCAGTAAAGTGAGTATATTCAGGCAGACGCTTCATCCTAGGAATAGTTGATGAGTTCACATTTAAAGTGTGACAGGGGTTGCTCTGGAAAAGGAAACACATCATCATCTTTTCCCTGGATGAAAATAATTTTCAAGGATATAACCCATGATGTCCAAAGGTTTCGTGCAAAGGTTTCCCCACAAGTCAGAAGCACCTTCTTTATCCTCTTCACTTTTGGGGATTGGTTCATACTGATGATAGCCACCGATGGAAGATGAAGCTTTTAAAGTTATAGTTCTTGGGGACAGATTCAATAAAACCAAGAGCTCATTCTTGTTCAAGAAGCTCATTGATAAACAGCACAGTGAACGTTTCACAAGAAGTAACAGGAAAGGATTTCTCAGCATCTTATCTCATCTTAGGTCTAAAAGGATTAAAGCATCTTGGATACATGTGGTGTACACCTTTTTGTAATTTGTATTTTTAAAAATTATCTTCAAGTAGTTGTACAAAGGAATTACCATTCAACGAATCAGTTTATAAGTACAATGCAACTTGAGCAATATCTTCTCTTTCTTTCATCAGTCTCCCGTATCCCTCCCAACTCAACCCCTTCCTTCAATTTTTATTTTTTCACATGTCATGAGATATCCATTAAGTTTTACGACTGCATTATCCCCTCTCTGCCCTCAGCAGCTCTTCATTTGTCTATCTGCTTGCGCTTGACTCCATCTCCACAAATTTCAAGTGCCAATTTTTGGGGGTTGTTTTGGTATTCATTTTGTTGGTCTGTGGGTTAGTTTTTCTAAGGAAGTATACCACTTGAACTCTCTCTTGCAAACACCACATTTTGGTTAATACATTTCTGTGCACTAGCATACAACCCTGTAGGTGTTTATGTGTACGTTTATGAATCAGTTCTAGCTTCCAGATATGACAGAAAATGTGTTCTTTATCTTTATGGGCCCAATTTACTGTACTTAACATAATTTTTTCCAAGTCCATCCATTGCTTGTAAATAATGTAATAACATTCTTCCTAATGGATGAGCAAAATTACATTGTAGATATAGGCCACATTTTCTTGATCTATCTGTCCAGTAAACGGCAACTGGGCTGCTTTTTACCTTAGCTATGGTGAAAAGTGCAACAATGGACATACTTGTGCAAATGGCTTTACTATAAACTAGTTTGTAATCTTTTGAATAAATTAAAACAGTGGTACTATTGAATCATAGTGTAGTTCTGTATTTATTTCTTTTGAAGAATCTCCAAATTATTCTTCAAAGTACTTGTACCAGTTGACATTCCCAACAGCAGTGTGTTTGGGTCCCTTTATCCCTATCTGTACCAGCATTCATTGTTGTTGTTTTTGTTCTATTCCAACTGTGGTACGCTGGAATCTCAATATTGTTTTGATATGCATTTCCTTTATGGTCAGAACTCTTGAGCATTTCTTCATGTGTTTATTGGCCATCTTCTACTTCTGAGAAGACTCCCTTGAGCTCATTTGCCCATTTATAAATCAGGAGGTTGATTCTTTGAGGGTATAGTTTCTTGAGCTCTTTATATATTCTCAATATTAGGCTATTGGCTGACATATAGTTGGGAAGGTCTTCTTTCATTCTACAGCTCCTTTTAACTTGTTAATTTGTCTGTCACATGTAGAAACTTAGTTTGATGCAACCCCATTTGCCAATTCTTTCTTTGATTTGCCTCCACAAAAAGCAATAGAAGACAGATTCCATTGTCATTTCATCTATTCTTGAGGTTTCTATATTTCAACTGCAGCATGTCTATCTTATAAATGTTTTTCAGTTATAAAAACATTTCTGTAAAATAAATTACTAATATAGTGCAACTATTTCAAATATATTTCACTTTCATACACACAAATAGTTCTCTTGCTATAAAGAAATTTTAAATGAAAATGTATTTAGTAGAAGAATGCATAAACAGATATTTTTTTTGCAAATGGAACAATTTGCTTGGTGTTTTATTCTCTATCTGTGTTTTGAGATAAGGTGTGAAAAAAGATATGCACTGCAATAAAAAAGATTGAAAATAGATTTTTCGGAAGATGATGAATTCATTCTAGTATACTGCATATGTATTTGTGGAAATAAAAATGTAAATAATGAGCTCTAAATTTAATATAAATATTAATCATGTGAAATCATGTGTTTTCTTATTTAGTCTGCTTTTTAACAAATAAAGATTTCAAGATCTATATTACTATCTACAGATCTAGTCCAGCCAAAAGGGATAAAGCAAAGATCTAAAAAGACTAATGGCTAACAATAACCTAACAAGTAATCACCAGACAGAGAAAAACTGAAAGAATTCATTTCTTGCAGATCCATACTAAAAGAAAATAGAGGAAGTTATTTCAATGGCGAGAACATAATATCAAATGGAAATATGGCTCTATATATCTATAGTCCAATCAAAATATAAAGATAGAAATGTAGAAATTGTTAATACCCAACATGTGAGTAATATATAAGATAAATT